>NC_133527.1:21638174-21941274 GCF_048544455.1 Silene latifolia | reverse complement strand
TTCTTTGTTTTCTTCAACTGCAAAGACGGGCGTCTTATTCACAAGATGGACGGATTCTATGAGACGGGCGTCTTTCCAGAAATCCGCTCGGATTCTTTAACAGTCAAGAATTCTCAGTTTTCAGCTCGGCTCAGGACGGGCGTCTTCTCAGCAGGACGCTCGGATTTACGAAGACGGGCGGATTTGGTCGATCCGCTCGGATTACGGTCCTTTGTACCCGGATTCATTCTATTCGTGCACAATGCATTTCCCTTTACCATTCTTCCATTCTTCTTCATTTCTTGTGTTCTTCATTGTGGGGGCACTACTAAGGCATGAATAGCCTAGGCAATTCCCATCCCCACACTAAGGTAAGGCACTACACATCAATTAAAGTCGTTAGTCCCTCCCTCACTTCTCTCTTACATGACAATTATTTTGATCAAAGTAAATAAAAATCCAAAAATGACAAAAATGCAATACAAAAATTGAAATGTAAGTTAGGGAGTTAGAAATATTTACAAGTGGTGGTTTAGGGAGGACTCCACCAAACTCTCATTCTTGATGAGATGTCAAGGGGGCATGTTCAAGGTGTTGTTGATGTTGCTCAACACCTTGAAGAAGTAATCAAAAGCTTGTTCATTATTATGGTAGAGGTCCTCAATAGACCGTGGCCCTTGTTGTTGATCATGATCGATGACATGCCCAATGTAGGGATTAAAAATCCCTTCAAATTCGTCGTCCCAAAGACCACAAACTTCATTGAGTTGATCATTGAAAATCTTTTGGTTAGATGGAGACAACTCTCCCAATTTCTTCTCTTGGCCAATGAGGCCATCTTCTTCTTCCTTGGTTGATTTTGATGAGCTTTGCAAGCTCTCCTTGTCATAATTCACTTGCTCTTTGAATGGAGCATCTTCATCTTTCTTCTTCCATTGGAGTTCCGATTTCTTCTTTTCATCCTTCCGGCTATAATGATCAATCATGAAACATGGCTCATGCAAACGAGGAGCTCTCATGGTTTTGTCAAGATTAAAAGTTATGCTTTCATCTCCCACTTCTAGAGTGAGCTCTCCATGTTTCACATCAATCACCGCACCGGCGGTGTGTAGGAAAGGTCTTCCTAAGATGATAGGAATGTTGGAATCTTCCTCCATATCAACAATGACAAAGTCTACCGGGATGAAAAACTTCCCAATTCGCACGGGGACATCTTCCCATATCCCTAATGGTGTCTTCGTCGATCTATCGGCCATTTGAAGTGTGATATTGGTGCATTTAAGCTCTCCCATTCCCAACCTTTTACTCACCGAGTACGGCATGACACTCACACTAGCCCCTAGATCACATAAGGCTTTGTTGATCGTTGTGTCGCCAATGGTACACGGTATTGAGAAGCTTCCCGGATCCTTTAACTTTGGAGGTGAACTCCCTTGAAGTATTGCACTACTCACCTTAGTGAAGGCGATAGTCTCAAGTTTCCGGATTGACTTTTTCTTTGTGAGGATATCTTTCATATACTTTGCATAGGCCGGAACGTGATTGATTAATTCCGTGAAAGGAATTGAGACTTCTAAATTCTTCACAATCTCCATGAACTTTCCAAGTTGGTCATCAAATTTGGGCTTGGCTTGACGACTTGGAAAAGGAAGTCTAATCACAATGGGCTCCTTCTCTTTGGCCTTGTCTTCATTTTTCTTTGAACTTTCTTCTTTTGATGATTCTCCTTCTTTGGGGCTTTGCACAATTTCTTCCTTTCCACTAGCTTGCACAACTTCACCTCAACTTGCTTCTTCGGTGCCTCATACCTTGTACCACTTCTCAAGTGAATGGCACTAACCGTTTCATGTCTAGGGGGATTACTTTGAGGTGGTAATTGCCCCTTTTGTCTTTGTGAGCTTGAAGATGCTAGTTGAGTCAATTGTGTTTCCAACATCTTGGTGTGAGCTTGAATGTTGTTGATGGTGGTGTCTTTTGCTTGGCTATCTTTTTGCATTTGAGTGAAAAATTCTTGTTGATTCTTTTGCATTTGGAGGACCGCTTTTTGGACATCAAAACCTTGGTCATTTTGGTGATTGTATGGATTTTGATTTTGGTAACCTTGGTTTTGATTGTAAAAGGGTCTTTGATTTTGGTTTCTCATGGGTGGTGGAGTGTATATTGTTTGAGGGTTTTGAACATTTTGGCTTTTGTATGAGAGATTTGGATGGAACTTGGTGTTTTCATTGTAAAAATTTGAATAAGGGGTACCACTTTTGTAAGCTTGGAAAGCATTAACTTGTTCGGTTGTTCCCCTACACTCACTTGGGTCATGACCCAAAGTTCCACAATTCTCACATATCCCACTTGGGATTGATGAGGATGCCGTCATGGCATTGACATGATGCTTTGATGATTTTGAGTTTTCCTCAAGTCTAGCCATAGCTTGTTCAAACTTCAAGTTGATTGTGTCAATGTGAGCACTAAGTTGAGCACCCAATTGAGTAACGGAGTCCACTTCATACTTTCCTCCTCTAGTAGCCTTGCGAGGTCTACTATATTGTGAATTATGGACCGCCATTTCCTCAATCTTGTTCCATGTTTGATTGTCATCAACTTCGGTGAACATTCCATTTGATCCCATATTGAGAATGTTCCTTGAATCTTCATATAAACCATTCCAAAATTGTTGTACCAAAAACCATTCGCTAAGTCCATGGTGAGGACATGAGCGATAAACACCTTTGAACCGCTCCCAAGCTTCATACAAAGATTCTTCATCCCTTTGCTTAAAACCCGTAATTTGAGCTCTTAGCATGTTAGTCTTTTCCGGTGGGTAGAATTTTTTGTAGAAAGCTAGAGCTAACTTCTTCCAAGAATCTATTCCAAGGGTGGCCTTATCAAGGCCCTTCAACCATTGCTTTGCGGTGCCGATTAACGAAAAAGGAAATAAGACCCATCTAATTTGGTCTTGAGTCACGCCCGTTTGAGAGATAGCATCACAATAATCGCAAAAGGTTTCCATATGAGAATGAGGGTCTTCACTAGGCATCCCCCAAATTGGCTCCTCTCAACTAATTGGATGAAGGCGGACTTGGCAATAAAATTTCCGGTTAGATGTTGTGGTGTAGGAGTACCATTTGGTAGATTCTCCTCGGTGGGTATAGAGTGTGACGAAAATTTAGGCATTGTAGGTGGATTTTGTGGGATATTGTGTAATGGGTTCTCTTCTCCTTCTATTGCGAAAGGATTGACAAACTCACTAGTGGGTTGAACAACTTCACCAACACCTCTCAAATTCCTCCTAACAAGTCTCCTATTATTCGTCAAGGTTCTTTCGATTTCACGGTCAAAAGGTAACAAATCACCTTGTAACCTTCTAGACATGCAAAATATCAAACAACTCAAAAACAATTAGAACAAACCTTGAGGAGTTCTACTTCCCCAAGGTGAAAAAGACACAACTAATAACAATAAAATAAATCTTAAATCAATTAAACACCGTCCCCCTAAGAACGGCGCCATTTTTGATCGAGGCCATTTGGTGTTCACAATTAAGTATATGTGGTCGTTGGTCAATGGTCGATACAAAACACAATTTATACTTCACAAATAACTCTACAATTAGTAAAGAGGCAAGTAAAGGTCGGATCCCAAGGGACGGGTATTGAAATGAGAATTCTATTGTAACTAGTGGTGTCTAGGGGTGTCACAAATTGGGTTGATGTAGAAGGTTACTAAACTAAAATAACAATGAAAATAAACTGGCAAGATGAATAAAATAAGGGGTGTAAACAATTGATTAAAGGCACTAGGGTGTCATGGGTTCATAGGGGAATCATGGGATATGATCATACAAACATGTTCTCAAATTATAAGCAAGCAATTATTGTTGTGATGGATTGAGTTGGGTTATGTCTTACAATCCTAGGAAAGTTTGGGTCCCGGAGCCGAATCGATTAGATTGTACAACACCTACAAGTCGACTTAATCTTTCCTACTCAACACATGCATGGTCTAACAAGACTCGAGTTGGGTTATGTCTTACAAGTCTCATTGAAAATATAGGAGATGATAGTAAATGCAAGGATTCATAGGCTTAGCATTTCATCAAATATAACATGTGCATGAGTTAAGATCAAAACAAGCAAGCAAATAAGATATGAAAGCATATTGATTTAAGCATGAATCATTCCCCATGTTGGTTTCCCTAATCACCCATTAAACCCTAGCTAAGAGACTACTCACTCATTATCATGTTGATCATGCTAGCAAGGTTGTCAATCATACCAACAATATGAAACATGATGAATAAATGAAAGTAATTAGCAATAATTAAAAAGGGATTAAGAGATTATACCTACTAATGATTCCAAAATAATAATGCAAAGAATAATAGAAGAACTTGATGATTGATGGAAGGTTGTCAATCTCCCAATAAACCCAATAATCTTCTAATTACCCAAAATAAAGGAAGAACAAGAGAGAGATTAAAGAACTAAAACTTGGATTAAAACTTGATTAATACTTGATTACAATATTGAAGAGAGATTTGATTGGTATTAACTACTCTAAATATTGATAAGAAGAACATGCTCCTCTAATTAGCCTAATGGGGTATTTATAGTGAAAATTAGGGAGGATGCATTAGGGTTAACTAAGGGCTAAACTAGTAATTACACTTTTTAAGTTGAGCAAGGAGGACCCGGTATTTTCTGAGAGAAGGGCTTCTCTTTTCGTAGCTTGAAGAATGAAATCCGTCTTTGTCAGGAACCGTGCGGATTAGAGTCGGGACGGCCGGATTTGGGCTGTGCAATCCGAGCGGATTCGGGAGAGGGACGCTCGGATTGTTGAAGGGGAATCCGAGCGGATTCCAAGGAGGGACGCTCGGATTGTCTTTGGGCCGGACGGGCGGATTGTCTGCAATCCGTTCGGATTGTTGGTCAGCTTCAATTCTTCTTCTTTTCTTCCCTTTTCTTCATAAATTCCTTGGGGATTTCCTTGGGGACGCAAGGATCCTTTCTCAATATTGTTCTTCTACTATAATATGTACAAAGGCCTTCTAGTCTTGTCTCTTCTTGATGCTTGGTCATTGAATACAATCAATTTAGCCTCGTTTTGCCATGAAAATGCAAGATTCTTACTCCTTTCCTACCAAGGGATCAAAATCTCAAAGAATATGCAAAACAAAGAACTAAAGATAAGAAATGACCCAAATAGGCACTAAAAAGCATGGAAACAATGGTAATTCGGGGGCTAAATATGCGCCAATTATGGTCACATCACTCACGCCGCCAGAATCCGATAAATATTCAATAGGAATGCATAGATTAACATATTCGTGAACTTCTCTTAGTAAATGTGGAAACTATTGATATGCATCAGAACAACAAACATCAGCAAGTGCGTAAATTATCATGTTTTCACTTGCAGAGTTTAGAGAAAGAGCGAGTATCTGAACTGTTGATATGCATCAGAACAACAAACATGCAGGAACACAAAGCAAAAAAATGAGTAGAGAAAGAGCGAGTATCTGACTCGAGTTTGTGAGTTTCATCCATTGAAGTTAAAAGAAAGAGAGGAATGAAAAGACAGAAAAGTGAAAAGACAACTAAAACGACCTAAACATTGAAATTGTGAAATTTGAAATTAGATACCACATAGAAGATCATAAATTAGAACTAGAATCACTTAAATACCCCTAAAAAAAGCATAACTAATTCACAATGAGCTATTCTTAACCAAGAGAGCACATCCGCCTCACCCTTCTTTTAGTCACTTAGTTAACGTCTTATCAAGTCATGTCCATTCTCACCATTAGAGGCCCTATGAGAAGCAAATAAACTATACATAAATCAAATATTATCATAGAATGAGCTATTCTCAAGTAGTAGAGCAAATAAACTGACCTATCTTACATATTGCACCGGCACAAATTCCTTTGCTAAAGTCCTAATCCTTCCTGGGTAATCGAAGCCTCCTGGCTGTGGCTCCTGTTGCAACAATCACTATGTGGCACTTTATCTACAGAATAAAAATGACAAAGAACATATAAACTGAATAATAAATTATTTCCAACACGATCTGTATAAAACTGATACAAAAGGATACATGCCCAATGAAATAAAAAACATTATGTGCAAGTAAGAAAAATATACATACAATCTCAGTCACAAAGATCACTGGTTCAAGTACACAAGGATATCAGTTTAAGTTCACCTTAAGTACGTTTAAAAGGGATCGCTCACTATGTTACTTTAACTCGGGCAAGGGTGTTAGACATGGAAACATATCCAAGTTTTATTTCATTATTAATACCTTAGTTTTATATACTGAGCTCAAGTCCCTATTTGCAATGACCGTTACAACTTTTTTCCTTAAATATTCGGCACCATGAAGGCTTGCTGGTGTGAACTAATTTATTACTCCCTGTATTCGTTTAGATTTACTTCATTTTCCTTTTTAAGACATTGCTAACCAGTACACTACAATCCCATTTTGTGCAAGAAAAATACACAAAAACACTCACAGGCAAGCATGAGCCTCATTCTTCTAATATCTACCAGTAGAAGTTGCAGTTAACAATCAAGAACAAAATACTAACCACCCAATACAGTAAAAACTCAACACCAGTTCCTTAAATTGAAAACCTTAAAAAATTGAAACACCCATTGATAGCATCAGACGATGACCCTACCGTTTTAAGATTTTGGATGATTAAAGCAAAGGAATACATGTGCATATACAACAAAAACCTCTCTTGCCAAACCTATATTTAATTAATAAGTTACATATATAAAACTTGATTTTAAAAACAATACTAAAATTCTTATAAACGAGATGAATCAACTTTTACCTTACTCGACACAATCTATCTGCTAGTCTCTCCTCACATTGTTCATTTTTCTTTGCCTGCAATGAGAAAGTCGAGCTTCAAACAACTATACCACAATGTGTCACGGACTCCCACAAAATCAACTAAGGTGGGTTATAAAAGAAGGCTGAACTGTAAATGATCAACTATCATTCCATATGGTTCATAATTGAACTAAAGTCCGTGTCTTACTGTCACTTTACTACAAATGACATATTAAGGTCCCCCAAACAAATATCCATATTAACAAGGGTACAAGGGTATGGTCAACACTTGTTAATATAGCAAGTGTATATTAAAAGGGTATGGTCAACCCTATTGGACAATGTTTGTAGTTGCTTTATTGTTAGCAACTTTTAGTCACATTATTATGTGCTTTAACATTAAGAATTAGACCCAAAATCATTATGACACTGACAAAAGAACATATGTGATCAAGCAAATAGGAAAAGAAGCAACAAATATCAAACTAAAAACGAAGTAATTTCACTGCAATGTTTTTTGGACACTAATTTTGAGGAATTGAAATACAACACAAACAATAAAACTACGACTTCTCAATCTGAAATTGAGGCATAGGTACTTATCAAGGTATACCAATCAAGTAGTTATACTATCTTGGCTATTTTGTCATTCAGGCATTTAATCAAACAATTAACGTAAAGAATCAATTAAACCAAATTCATGATTTGGTATATCATCACATAAGCAAAAAAACATATTTAATATATCTAGATAACCATATTAAACATCACTAATTCCAAGCATAATCAGTTAAATTAATTAGCATGAGAATTAAAAAAATCAAAGACCCAGATGACAAACCTGACCTTACTGGGTTTTTTAAGATCTTTGGTTCAAATATAATCTAACAAAGTGTAATCTCCATCTCTGCAACATCAAATTAGAAAGGTTACCAGTAATTTCCAATTAGATTTTACACAAAACTACTAAAATAAAATCAATCTAAAACTTGTTTAACATACCGCCCTAATAAAAAAAAATTACAACCATAATAGTTACCCTAAATTTGAAACTCAATCGAGGAGGGATATTAGGTGAAGGCGTTAGGTCGTCACGACGATGGTTGTGCCATGGTGGTGAATGCAGACCGATCGCCGTCGTTGAAGGCTAATGCGCGACCACACCACCATTACTAAATCTGATGGAGGCTAGTACACGATCCGATTGTGGCGGTTGTCGGTAGACACTAGGGCAAACAAAGCAAACTCTGGTCATGGTGGTTGCGCCTGGGCGTGGCGGTGGTTGCGTGAAGGCGTTGTGATGGCCGTGACTCATGTGGGCTTACGGAGAAGCAGGCTGCTGCGTGGTTGAGGACGGAGTGGAAATGTGGAATATTGGAATGTGAAAAGTTGTAGAGTTAGATTAGGGCTAGTACACGACCTTATTACTTTCTAGAAACATCTGATCTTAAACAGTTGGCATCGGTTCAAAAAAACACCCGATGTCATTTATCGTTCACATTTTTGCATAAAATTGGCATCGGTTCTAATCTTACGACCGATGGCAATGTTGCTTAATTGGCATCGGTTTTATACTTACAACCGATGCCAATTATCCGAAAACACTATTGGCATCGGTTCCATAGTTATAACCGATGCCAATATCTATTTAAACTGCATTTAGCATCGGTTTTCTCTAAAACCGATGCCACTGTGGCGATGCCAACCGCCTTAATTGTACTAGTGGTTGTCCAAGCCTCACGGGCAGACTTGGATTGGGTGACAAGAGGGGCAATGGAACCATCGAGGGTACCAGCAAGGGCAGCAATGAGCAGACGGTCTTGCCTTGACCATGTCGAGAACGCCGGATTGGGGACGGTCTGATCATTGACAGTAACGGTTTTGGCAGGGCAAGGGTGGCTACCGTCAAGGAATTGAAAAAGTTCGAGACCTTCAAGGAAAGATTGGATTTGAAAAGCCCATTGTGTGTAGTTGGATGTGGTGAGTTTTGTGCATTGGTTGAGATTAACGAAGATGATAGGGGCGGCAGGTTCAGCGGTGTTGGGAAGGATAAGAGCGTGGTTGGCCATGATCGAGTCGTACAGTGCTTAGGATCGAGGCGATTGATACCATATAAGATTGAATGTGACGATGTATATTATTGTATTAACTTGAATGAATGTTACGTTTACAATGCTATAGTTTTATACAGAAGTTAGCTCCTAGAAACAAGCAAGAATATCTACATAATAGGAGTGTGAATAAAGCTAAGTAGGTAAATATAACTAATTTACAATATTATGCTAATCAAATAATATCAAAAGAGATAATGGCAAATATCCTTTCCTTGACTAGGAGATAGGATTGGTTGTTTCCTTAACCGGAGTTACGTCAAAAGGATTGAAGGCACCGAAATAAGTATTGTGGCGAATGCAAACCATTCCCTTACAAACTACGCCTGCGAAATATTGTCGGTAATGTCCTTCATTATAAGGTCGGATGGGGATTTTAACATCTATTTTTTTCCATTGACCCGTCTCCGATAAGTAAATAACCAAGTTCAATTTTTTAAAAGGATCTTTGTTACCAAAAATTGAGGGTGGTGAGGGTATGGAAGGAAGCACAATGACTCTAAAACCATGCCCTTCTTGGCAAACTAAACCAGCCCATAGAAGCCGTTGTTCGTAGGTTTGCAAGGGCGGAAGAGCAATCCATTGCTTGGTTAGAGGATTGCAAACGGTGTACACGCCGACTTGAGACGAAGGATTGGAACTGTAGCACAAGACCAAGTCTCGGAAAGTAGTGACAACTTTGAATGGATGATTATTAGGAAGAAAGTTTAAAGATAAAATATAAGGCGTTGCTAAAGTCTTGATGGTTAAAAATAATGTCCATGGTAGTTTCTTTTCTTTGATTTCCCGTTGCAGTGAAAATCCTTTAGCCACGAAAAAAGGGTTGGAGATTACCGAACACCAACGCTTTGAGACGGTTTTGCATTGAATTGCAGTCCGATAACAAGATAACCTGCATAAGATCTCAAGCAAAAGGTCATCATTCATATGTTCCATTGATATTTTTTGGCAGCCTTTCATGATTAATACGGAGTATCAGTTAAATTTTCTTTTGCCTGTTTGTAATTAAATTCCGGTTTTTTGTAGAAAAAGTGAGAATAATTTGAATAATCTCTGCTTAAGATTATAATCTCCAGTCTATATAAGCTACTAATTAGGAAATCTATTTTTATACCAAATTATGGAAGGAGATGTCACTTTTCCATATTCGAATAGGAGTATTATTTAATTAAATACTAAACACAAATACTTTAATATGGGATAATTCGGCTTAAACAAGAAACAGGTCAATAACATACCAAATTGGTAGATTATGTTCTTCTGTCAGCCGGGTTGAGTCCAGTTCCACCCTTGTAAACCAAAAAAAATTGTTTCAATGGGATGGTTTAGTGTGGTTTTAGAGTCATCGTGGTTCCTTCGATCCATATAATCCTGATAGACTAAAAATGAGAGAAGAGAGTTAAACATATGGAGAAAGTTCTCGTAAACTAACTCAAATTAACTGATTACACCTAGAGCCCTTAAATAGGCTTAAACTCAACGAATAACGTAGATGCTCTTTCATGGACAACAATTACTCTTTAATGTACTTTTTGTCATCACTTTTCCATTCGTTACCCTTCCCCAGAAAAACAAAATAAACAAACTCTCTCTAATTCTGTTCTTTACCAAATTAATCAAATCCGTCAAATTACTCAATTATGGACGCTGATTCTCATGTTGATCAAGTAATGATTCTAAATTATTAACTATGCATTAATAATATTAAATTAGGGAAATTTAGTTTCAGTTAATGAAATTAGGGTTTTTAAAATTTAGAGTTAATGAAGATTAGGATGGTTGGGTGGATGGTAAAGGAGGGGGTCGATTGGTCGAAAGACCATTTTGGCTGCTGAACAATTTAAAGCCTGATATATCTTGATATTTCCAACATCTTGATTATTACTATACTTTGCCTAGATCTACCATCACCCTTCATTTTGTGTTCTTCCTTTTGTATAATATTTTACATGGTACAAACGATGGGGGTATATTGATTATTGACAGTCGAATGAAATCCAAGAACGCGAAATGAAAGAGACGTTGAGTCAAATTAATGGACATCTAGGAGAGGGGGCTGATTTTGGCGGCGGGGGAGGGTGGTGCATGGTGGTTTTACTATGGTGGTGGTTGGATGGCGGTAATTGGAGTGAGTAATTTGAGAGGATTTATTGGATTGGAACAGAAATGGTAAATGAGAATGTAAAAATGAGAGGGGTATAATGATCATTCATGTCCATGATTGAGTAAATCATGTCCATGAATGAGCATAACCCATACTAAAAACTAGGAAGTGGTGTTAACCCACTCCTTGATAAACGGCCAACTAAACTACAAACATGAATACTATCATTTGACCAACTATTATAGTGGCACATTGTGAGGAATTATATTAGCCACTAATTAACTAATTAATTAAATCAAACTTAGACTAATTTGGATCATAATAATCCAACAAACCCGTTGTATATGAATGGACTTATTTACTTATCGGAGACGGGTGAAAGGAAAAACCTATATAGATGTTTGAATCCCTATCCGAATAACTACGGCTAAAAAAAAGAGTAAAGTGAAAATAAATTAGGAAACCAAAAACCTTAGTTGAGACGGGATTATACCACTCAGTATGATAAACACGTCCATGCATGATTTGAACGGAAGCGAAACACATTTGTAATCTTTTTTTAATCGTCTCAAGCAAATTGAGGCATTAGCAAACAACGCACTAGCATCATCGTTCCTATCAAATTTTTCAACAACCCGGAAGGCGGCGTGACAATCTGCATGAACATCACCATGCCTAGACGCCTAGTCTTACCCTTCTTCGATGTGGGAATTTGAAAGAATATGCTCAAGATATTATGGAATATTTATGTATTGTACAATATATGAGATCGTTGTTAGTAGGAAAGTAAATATTTTAGTTGCCTTAATATTAGAAGATTGCTTTAGGGTTGGATGTAGGGTTTAATATGGTTATAGTATATATGTATGCTCTTGCACATTGAATGAAGAATAAGAATCAATTCCTCCTTTCTGTTTGTTAATTTTCACGTGGTATCGTGAGCCATAAAAATCGATCCAATCACAAAATTAAACCAACCAACCAGTCGATTTCATCATGGTCGGAGAAGACACCAAATCGACAAAAGAAAACGGTCCAAAGACCATTCCAGTAACATCACCATTATACCTTCACCCTTCTGAAAGTCCAAATTTGAATGTCACACAGATTATCTTCGACGGCAACAACTATGCTTTGTGGGCAGACGCCGTCAAAAACGGACTCGATGCCAAAAATAAGTTGGCTTTTCTCGAAGGGAAGGTAAAAAAACCAGAGAATTATGGAGAAGAAGACAGTGTTGAAACCGTAGCATGGAGGTCATGCAATGCAATGTTAAGAGCATGGCTTCGGAATGTGATCGATCCGAAGTTACATGCGAGTATTTCGTTTTCTCAACCAATTGAGGAAATTTGGAAGGAATTGGCGGATAGATATTCGGCTGGCAATGCTCCTAGGGTTCATCAACTGAAGAGTGAGTTGAATGAATGCAAGCAAGGAGGAGATTCCGTCGTCGAATACTACACACGTCTCAAGACAATATGGGACGAATTGAGCAATTACAGTAAAGTTCAGAATTGTACATGTGGAGCGGCTGCGTCGATGGCAAAAGAACGAGAAGAAGAGAAAGTCCATCAATTCTTGATGGGTTTAGATTCGAGGCTTTACGGAAACATTCGATCTAACCTATTGATGGAAGACCCTATTACTTCTTTGACTCGTGCATATGCTATGATCCTAAGGGAAGAAAGACACGCATCCTTGACCAAAGTTAAGGAAGAGCGCAATGACGCTGCAATGGCAGTGAAAACTTTTGAAGAAGGAAAAGGGAAAGGAGACCAAGAACAAAGGTACAAACCTTCACAATGCACTCACTGTGGAAAGTATTACCACAAAGAAGAAGATTGTTATGATAAGCATGGGTATGAAGAAGTAAAAGCGAGAGAAAGGGGACGTGGCCGAAGAGGAGGTGGCTACAACCGTGGCTATCACAGCCGAGGAAGAGGACGGAACAACTATCAGGCCAATGCTATGAGAAAGTCAGAAGCAAAGGAAGGAGAATCATCACGGCAGAATCAACCTTTCTCAAATGAAGAAATTGAGAGATTGCGGAGCCTGATTATGGCGAGCCCCGAAGGAAGCGATAAATTGCAAGGTATGAAAATGAATATTAATATTGAATGGTTGATAGACAGCGGAGCATCGCACCATATGACGGGACGACAGGATATCTTAGAAAATACCTGGATTGAAGAAGCTTCGAACGTGAGCTTACCAGATGGGAGGCGTGTTGAAGCTCATGTTCATGGAAGCATCAGACTAAGCGAAAATTTCATTTTGCGAGATGTTCTATATGTGCCCACACTTACGTGTGACCTTATTTCAGTAAAGCAATTGATCCATGAAAATAATTGCGTAATAACTTTTTATTCCGACCATTGTACAATGCAGGACCCGACTACGAGGACGGAGATTGGACGGGGTGAGCATCGTGACGGAGTCTACTATTATCGAGCAAGCAAGGCAGAATCACTAGCACAAGTAAGAGTCTCGAAGGAAGAAAGGTTGTGGCATAGGAGATTGGGTCACCCCTCTAAGAGTATTTTTTCTCAATTTTCTGGTTTAGTTGGTTGCAATTTACATTGGACATTAGATGAAGTTTGTGATTCATGTTGTAGGGCGAAACAAACTCGTCTTCCCTTTAAAATTAATAATAAACGATGCGGTGTGCCTTTTGGTTTAATTCATTGTGATATATGGGGAAAATATCGTGTTGCTAGCTTGACCCGAGCACATTATTTTTTGACTATAGTAGATGACCATAGTCGGGGAGTTTGGGTCTATCTAATGAAAGATAAGAGTGAGGCTGGGGACTTGCTAAAAACGTTTTGTCAATTGGTCAAAACCCAATTTGAAACATGTGTAAAAATAATTCAAAGTGACAATGGAACCGAGTTGTTGTCTGGGTCGATGGAACATTATTATAGAGAAAATGGAATTGTTTTTCAAACTAGCAATGTTGACACACCCCAGCAAAATGGACGAGTCGAAAGGAAACACCGTCACATCCTTGAGAAGGCAAGAGCATTACGGTTTCAAGGGGGCTTACCTTTGCATTTTTGGGGAGAGTGTATTATGACCGCTGCGTACTTAATAAATCGAATACCCACACCTTTATTAGGGGGTAAAACACCTTATGAAATTTTATATCACAAGAAACCCAATCTCGATAATTTGAAAATATTAGGTTGCTTGTGTTATGTCCACAATAAGGATAAGACACGGGACAAATTTGGCGAAAGGGGGAAAAGATGCATTTTTATAGGTTACCCTCACAGTAAAAAGGGATGGAAGGTGTTCGATTTAAAGGAACAAAGGGTCTTTGTGTCAAGAGACGTCATTTTCTATAAACACGTTTATCCATATTTGGTTTCGACTACGGCTTCGTCATCACAACCTGGGGAAAATAGGGATTTTGGAGAAGTACGAGGGATACGTGATAATGTCGAGTCACTCATACTTGATGATATACCCCATGTTGTGAGGGGGAGTGAAGCTGTGAATGAAACAGGTGAGGGATGCAACGAAACAAATATGGTAAACGAGGTTGATGAGAGGGAAAATAATGTGCTGAATGAAAACGAGAATAATAATAATGCAAGTGCAGCCAATGATAATGCAAGTTCAGAAGTCAACTTGAATGATCAAGCCATACAAAATCAAGCCATGCAAAATGAACGTAATATGGGGCGTGGTGCAAGAGAGAAATTTGAACCAGTTTGGAAAAAGGACTATTATTGCAAGTCGACTAAAATAGTGACTCAAGATAACGATGCTCACCACGAACATACGACGTCCTCACGGTCAGGTACGCGATACTCGTTGGATAATTATGTTGTTACCAATTGTTTTTCCAAGTCACACAGGTCATTCTTGGCAACGCTTGACAAAAATCGAGAACCCAATTACTATCATGAAGCAGCGAAAGATTGGAGATGGCGAGAAGCGATGAAAAAGGAGATCGATGCATTAGAGAGCAATGGGACGTGGAAGATAGTAGCATTGCCCAAAGACAAGAAACCTATTGGATGCAAATGGGTATACAAGATTAAATATAAAGCAGATGGGACAGTGGAACGGTATAAAGCGAGACTAGTGGCGCAAGGATTCACTCAGGTAGAAGGCATAGACTTTCACGAGACGTATGCACCAGTGGCGAAAATGACAAGCGTACGGTGTTTACTAGCGGTTGCAGTGACTAAGGGATGGTACATTGAGCAGCTAGATGTAAACAATGCATTCTTACATGAGGACCTTGATGAGGAAGTTTACATGAAAATTCCGCAAGGGTTCGAAAGGAAAGGAGAGAACAAGGTATGTAAGTTGCTAAAATCGATCTATGGATTGAAACAAGCGTCAAGAAATTGGTTCGCTAAGCTAACCGTGTCCATGAAGAATTACGGGTTTGTGCAATCTTTGGCGGATTACTCATTGTTCACATTCAATCGTGATGGAATTTTTATTGGGGTATTGGTGTATGTAGATAACATGATAGTAGTAAGTAATGACAACCAAGGGTGTTCGAAATTTAAGAGTTTTCTTGATAAAGAATTCGGGATCAAAGACTTGGGAAAACTCAAATATTTCTTGGGGATTGAGGTAGCACACGGAAGAAGCGGGTTGTTCCTAAATCAAAGAAAGTATGCGATGAACATCATTGAAGAGATGGGCATGAAAGGAGCAAAGACGGTTTACACTCCAATTCAGCAGAGGCATAATTTGGCATTGGCAAAGGGATATGTGTTGAAAGATATCATGAAATATCGACGACTTGTTGGAAAATTGGTGTATTTAACGATCACGAGGCCGGACTTGGTGTATGCGGTCCATATATTATCACAGTTTGTGAATGAACCGAGGAAAGAGCATTGGGAAGCGGCACTAAGAGTAGTGCGTTACATCAAACGAAGCCCAAGCAAAGGCATCACCTTAAAGAAAAATTCGAACGTGGAGCTTAAAGGGTATTGCGATTCGGATTATGCTAGTTGTCCAATAACCAGAAGATTGTTGAGTGATTATTTTGTTTCGCTAGGAGAATCGCCAATTTCGTGGAAGGCAAAGAAGCAAGTTACGGTAGCAAAGTCGACCGCGGAGGCCGAATATCGAGCAATGGGGGCAGCAACCAGTGAATTGATATGGGTAAAGGCATTCTTGGCATCACTGAGAATATTTCATAAAGAGCCAATGAAATTTTCTTGTGATAATCAAGCGGCTTTACATATAGCGAAGAATCCCGTCTTCCATGATAGAACAAAGCACATAGAAGTAGATTGTCACTTTGTGCGACAACACTTGATTTCTAACGAGATCAATACGTTTCATGTACGAAGCAAGGAGCAAATAGCGGACTTATTTACTAAGGCACTCGGTGGAGAAACGTTTGATCACCTGCAGTTCAAATTGGGACTCGGATTACCAAGTTCTCCAACTTGAGGGGGAGTGAAAGAATATGCTCAAGATATTATGGAATATTTATGTATTGTACAATATATGAGATCGTTGTTAGTAGGAAAGTAAATATTTTAGTTGCCTTAATATTAGAAGATTGCTTTAGGGTTGGACGTAGGGTTTAATATGGTTATAGTATATATGTATGCTCTTGCATATTGAATGAAGAGTAAGAATCAATTCCTCCTTTCTGTTTGTTAATTTTCACAGAATTGAACCTCAGACGCAATACTCTTTCGCTTAGCATTTGGTACGACCCATGGGTTAAGCTTTAAGGTGACTCGATGAAGGTAGGCTAGGACGGCCAGGGTGAGACAAGTATTATGCCAGAACTCCTGGGGTAGGCATTGGGCAACATGGGAAATCGAGTTCCTTAAAAGCGAAAAACTGATGAGGTGTTAAAAGTTCTAAGGTCTGTGATCTAGTATTGCATAAAACCAATTTGTTTTCTGTACTGGTTAAGCCTGTTAGTTAAGTATACCAAGTGCTCCTTATTCGGATGTACATTTAGCGTAGTATAGGAACGATCGCCAATTTTTTTAACATTGACCCGTCTCCGATAAGTAAATAACCAAGTTGAAATTTTTAAATGGTTCTTTATATGGAAAGAATAAGGGCCTGAAAGGAACGATTATGACTCTAAAACGATGTACACCCTGAGTTGAGACGAAGGATTGGAACTGAAGCACAAGACCAAGTCTCGGAATGTAGTGATAATTTCAAATGGATGATTATTAGGAAGAAAATTTTAACATTTCATATCCTGCATAAGATCTCTAACAAAAAATCATCTTTCATATCTTCAATTGATATTTTTTGGTAGCATTTCATACTGTGTGTCCAATTTTTAGAATTAGATCTTGTTTTGATACGGAAACAGATAATAATACGTATAAGTTGGAAAACTTTATTGTACGCAAAATTTCTGCTTAAGATTTTTCTTGTATATTTGGCAGATTATAACCTAATTTCATAAATCACGTTATTAATACATGCTCCGTAAATGAATGTAGGTCCCTTCGTCTTTGGAAAATTCTAATAAAAATATGCCAAATCACGGAAAATATGATACGGGTTATATATGAAATACAATATTTGAATTGTTTAGAAGGGTTATGTACATATATCTGAGGAGTAAAATACTATTCCGTGATTTAGTTTCAATCGTGTAATCTTGAGGATTTATCTTTTAGATGATAAAAGTGTGGTTTATATGTATAGCTTCGCCGGAGAATGCACGTAGCCGATGGAAACAATAAGGTTACGCTGTCATGTTCAAAGAAGGAGACTCGGCAAGGAATGTGTATGTGGAGTTTGTAGTAGTCGATTGCCCTTCCGCATGCATATACCGATATACGGAGTAATATTTTGTCCTTGAAATCCCCTATGTCAAAATAGATAAACTAAAGTCCGAGGTAAAGGGAATAGTTTAGCAGTAGGTCCTTATAATTCCCTATCTACTAAAAGAATAGGTAAAACTCCTATTTTTTCCGCCTAAAAATATTTTCTAAAATTGGGCTTAGTATTTTTAGCATATAATATAGGTATGATGAGTAATAAATAAGTATAATTTTTTAAATGTAAATATTTATGAGATTCAATATTTTACACTCTCCACAAATTTATCTCCGGTCTTTTTATGATAAAGAAATTATTTAAAAAAAAAAAGATAAATTTACGAAAAAAATTCATTGACTTTTAAGAATTTGCGGCTAAAAAATATGTTATTAGTAAAAAATTACAAAATAATATCATAACTTTCTCGGTAAAAGTAAAATTTTCATTAAAAATACTCAATTCATGACTTCTTACGATTTTAATTTTAATTTTTCAAATAAAAATATAATGAAAAGAAACATGAAAATTAATTTGTCAATTAAAAATTCATAAATAATACTCTAAAAAAAGTAAAAAAAAATATATATACCGTGCATATATTGCTGTACATACCCAGTATCTGCTGAGACTCCAACAAACACCCGATGATTATCGGACTACAACATGCTTAGGAATCGCAGCGTTTGATCGACAGTTTGTGTACAACTTTACGTCGGAAAACTTAAAACGATTTCGAAAATAAAACATTTCAAAACTTTTCAAAAGTACCTGGAGTGTTTAATGCATGACGACGGGGTCGCAATGACACTAACTAGAGTCAAAACCGACACCGGACCAAAAACCGACTCAAAATTCAAATCCCGACTCCAACAACGAGTCAAACCGAGTCAAACACAAAAAATAAAACCATTCAAATGCTTCTATGTTAAGATTTCCCGGAATCTTACATAGTCAAGTACCAAACATGTTTATCCAAATCCTAGGATAGAACAAATCATGATTGCACTTGTGTGAAAGCGACAAGACACCTCGAAGACGTGCTACATGGCTCGCGCCTCTTTGAGCAGCCCAGGTGGCCACGTCGCTCAAAACTCACACAACCATTTGAGAGTTATGCGAGTGTCCGCCCCCTCTTTTCTCCCTTAAAATTCTTGACTCGACTTCCTAAATCACAATCCGACGCGTGTTTACGACCTACCGATCGTAAACACAAGCCTTACACATTGTTTGGTACCGTCATCGTGCATTAAATCACTTGACCGACCATCTCGACCACTACACCATCACTAAACTTAACAAAACACTCTTTTTACTTACTAAAACGGTTTTAAACCGAGTTTTCCGACCAAACGAGTTGATACACTTACGTCGATTTCTCGCCATAAGCCTAGCATATAAGTATGAGGGTGTAAAAGTCTTCTTTTATCATGGTTTCATTTGTTTTATGACTATAACATGCTAAATCATGCATAACATGGTCCAAAACACGGGAAGAATGAGCCGAAATCGGATTTTTGGTTGAGGCAGAGGCTACTTACGTAGCACATGGGCTCGCGCCTAAAGGACCTTGTCCAACCTTAAGTCGAAGCCGTGTTTGGTCTCTTCATCTTTCTTATTTTCATTTTCATATTTGTAATCGGTTTTTACGATTTCAAGTATTTTCAAACCATTTTTACAAGTTTTTAACCATAAAACATTTTTCACCCTTGGCTCTTAATATCATGACGGTTTAATCCGTGTTTCGGTGATAATATTTGGTTAATTACATTATAAAAGGTATTTTAAAACCTTTTATTTCATTTGTTTACATTTTGAAGGGTATTTTAAAGCCTTTCATCATTTCTTTACATTTTTAAGACAAATGTATTAGTCACCAACACAAAGTCATCTTTGGTTCCATATACCATGTCGGATTTTAACCCGAGTACGATGATGAATGTCGACTAATTATATTCAAATGAACTTATTTCAATTAGTTCATAATTATTTTCAAAACTATTCATGTCAAGCTTGCAAAATCGAACCCGACATCGAATATTGTCAAAACAATGACGATTATTCAAGTCTCGTTCTTCAAATCAACACAAAAGCGGCCTAAGCGGCCTTTTCAAACCAAAACGGGTTCAAATATCCATTTTTCAACACGTTTTACAAACGTTTTTAATGGTCAGAACACGTCATATATCGTTAACTGACCCGCGCCTAAATAGGCCATTTCTTTTTCTATTTTCAAACCAAGGGAGACCCCCTTACATCGCCAATAGGCTCGCGCCTCTTCTGGCTGCCTGATGTAGGGTCTGTTCCCTTTCCAGCGTTGGTCTAGGATGATCCCGACTCCGGCTAACCCGGATATAGGACGGATCAGACGACTAATTTGCCCATTCAAATACCGTATTTGCAAAATGCCTTACTAGGACAAATGGATCACGTTATGCACCATAAACCTAATTTGGTAAATGGATGTTTAATTTCCGTCTTGCATACAAATCAACCATAAATCCAACTCGATATCTTATACTTGATATTTGGATTAAATCAACCAACTTAGAAAGCTCTCACATGTTATGTTTAAACTATTGGATGCGCATTCATGCATTTAAACCGTTTTATCAACTTTTGCATTCAACCAACCAAGATCGATCAGTAGAGGCCGCTACATCATGGCGGGGATTCGATGTCGATTAAAGGGCTTCCCAATACGTACCTTCACCTCTTACTCAGAAACTTTGGATAGTGGACGACCTTATCCAGGGCGTACGAGAGTCATTCTAGAGATAGGATGCTAAAGAGGGACGATTCCTTATCTTTAGTACCTATGTCAAACACTGCTTTGTGCTTCGTTTGACCGAGGTATAAAGTGGATTCGAACGGGTTCCAAGCATCCCACATATGCTTGGTGGCGACTCCGAACATCTCTAATCGTTTCGAGACCCTTGCCGAGACGAAACCGACCGATCTAAAACGATCCGGTTGAAAACATTTTTACGCCGCCGAGTGTGGCTTTCAAAAGACCGCTATACGTCCAACAGATTGGCTTGGCGTGTAGGTGACCATGTCCACAATTGCACGGGGTCTATACTAATTCTCATTATTTAAGATGAGTCATTTTCGTCTGAAATAAGGACGGATACAATATGACCATTTAACGATAAAATGTAAATTTTTCCTATAGAGTATTATCAATAGTTCTTTGTTAAAAAGTGACAATTTTATAACATTTTATCAGTAACTGATCATTGTTTATAGAGTATAAAATATCGATATTTTTTCGTCTTGAATTAAAACCGTCTTAAGGGAGACTAACTAGGTAAGTCATGTTAAATTAATGTGTCTGAAGACAATATCAATGTTGTTAGGATCGGGATTCTACTTTGAATCAATGGGGAAGGTAGGATCGAATCGGTAGAATCGGATCGTAGAATCGTAAGATTCTACAAATTCACTAAATATAGTTTTTTATTTGGTAAAATTATATAATTGAAGATCAAAGCACTTATTTATACACAAAATATTTATAATTAATGAGTTTAGTATCATTTCATGAACATATTTCTACAAATTACATGAAATTTGGATTTTACGATATCATTATATAAAAATATATTTTAACATGTTTACTAGGTAATCGGATCGTAGGATCGTAAGATCGTAGAATCGTATTATGATCCTACCTCTAGAAAATTTCAAATGAATAGGATCGTAAGATTCTACAAACATGATAGAATCGTAGGATCCAGGATCGGTCAAGCATTTTTGGATCATAAAATCGTAAAATCATAAGATCGAATCGGGATTCTGACAACAATACTCTGAACAACCTTATAGCCATCTTATTTAAAATTGTTCAACAAAAACATGTGCGCGCATATTGAAAGCATCATGCACCATTGCAGTGACGAATGGGTTATGGTATAAGGGGAACTTGAAATTTTTTCAAAAATTTCAACTAAAACTTTTGCAATTTTAATCCGCGAGCAGGGGACGCTAGTCCCCTAGCTCCACCATTGCACCATTGCATTGGCTTATCATTTTCAATGTTCTTTCATGGATGCGCACGCCCTTAATGAAAAAAGCAATGCCAACATTATTGCTTTTTTAAAGCTTAATCAAGAGCTTTGTTCCCTAATCCTTCTATTAATTTGTTTTACACGTAGTTATGTTGGTTTCATACTTTACAACTAAAATACATTTCATTTTACTTAGTATTATTAAATTGAATTATATGTTAGTAGTTGTTTTTTGGTCCCTTGTTATAGGGTTAGGCTTCGTCCTAAAAAAAACTAGGGGAAAAACTTTTAATGAAATTATGTTGGTTTCAAACTCAACAATTACACTTTGTCGGCCGTAATACTTGGGGATTAACAAACGATAAAGTTAAATATTCAAGCTCCTTCATTAATGACGAGCTCAAAAAATTAAAATGTCACTAAGGAAAACTACATAGGAATATAATTTTAGCTCAATTCGAGTTAACAAACGATAAAGTTAAATATTATTGTTGAAGGTATGTACAATGTTCTTTCCTTCAAAAAATTTGTTAACAAACGATAAAGTATTAAAGTTAAATATTCATATTACGGAGTACTAATTAGAGCATCCACAATGGTAAGCTAGTTGCTACTAGCTTACCATTGCCACATAAGATTTTCAAACTACAACATTTTTAAGCTAGAAACTACTACAATGGTAAGCTATTAGTGTTGTGGCTTAGATGTGCCCATATGCACAACAACATTTTTGAAAATGCAATTGTACTTCATATGCCTATTTCCACATGTATTAGTTTAGTTGGAGATTTTTTTGTAGGACCATTTGAGCTACTAGCTCCATGGAGCTAGTTGCTCAATTTAAGCTAGTTCAATGGGAGTGCTCCAATGGTTAAGCAAGTAGCTTGAAATTTTTTTTATTTGCAAACAAGTCCTTTTGGGTAACCATTGGAGATGCTCTATGGAGTTAACTCGTAACCAACCGCCTAAAAATTTGTTGAAAATATGTTTCACCCAAACTTTTCACGGATTTGATCGATTTGATAAAAGACTGCTACACATATGGGATAAAGATAGCCTCTGTTAGGCCTGGAAATCCATGAGACCTTCCCGATCGATATCTCACCGAACCCGACCGCCAGGTACGTCGGGGTGTCGCTATCAGGGCACATGAAGATAGGCGTCAGGCCATGGAGAGGACAACGGTCAAAATATCAGGACGATATTAGACCATATACGCGTGTTATAAAAGAATTATATACGCAGCATTAAGTATGAAGATTTCGCAGTAAATGCAGTAATTAAGGGAGGAATAATTGGCAATTATTACTGGTAATTATGGAGAATAATCCGCAATTAATACCGTATCAGGCAGCCGTTCAAGATGGAAGCTTATATAAAGAACACTTTGAAGATACTAGGGGGCATCTCATTCATACGCAAGAAGAAGCATACATAATACGTAGAGAAATATAAGCATTGTTATTATCATACAATTATTCTCCCAAATTACATAGTGAAATCCTCTCCTGGCTTGGTGCCCGTGGTTTTTTCCCATTCAAGGGTTTTCCACGTACAAAATTGCTTGTCTTATTATTATTGTTGTTATTTCATTTAAAGTTTATTATCGTACCCTGACGACCTGACCAACAGACTATCTAGAGCTAGTTAACCCTACACAGTTTCACCCTGACCTGATTTCGCCTTGCGCAAAATCCATACAAAACAATTGGCGCCCACCGTGGGGCATCTAGCTCTTTAAATCCTTTTTTCCTATCTTACAAAAACTCAAAAAACCTACAAAAATGGCCCAACCCACCGTTGAAGAACATAATTGAATGCAGCTCTCCAAAAAATCGCTGAGTTGGAAAGCCTGAAAAAAAAAGTGGCCTAAACTGAAGCAGAAATCCTGCAATTGAAAGAATCTGAGTCAGCCCTGAAGCAAAAATTGGAAAAAACCCTAGGGGTAGGCTCTAGATTCCAACCAGGAACCCCATTTTCATCAATCATTAAGAACATTGATTTTTCCAGTTTTGGGAGCCCAAGTATTCCTAAAGCCATTAACGTAGATGGTGATGATGAACCAAAAGATGATGATAAAGAGAAACCTGATGAATCCGCAGCAG
The DNA here is from genome assembly GCF_048544455.1 of Silene latifolia. Classification (NCBI taxonomy): domain Eukaryota; kingdom Viridiplantae; phylum Streptophyta; class Magnoliopsida; order Caryophyllales; family Caryophyllaceae; genus Silene; species Silene latifolia. Next base: position 21,917,348 of record NC_133527.1, on the reverse strand, counting down.
CCATCATGATGGCAGTGGTTCAGGAGATCAAGAAACTCAATGAAAAATTCGATAAGATACCTGGAGTACCTGCCAGCATGGAAGAAGCTGCCCCTGACAGCTATGCTGATTCGACTTTGATAGACGAAATAGCAAAAGTAGATCTGCTAAAAAAGTTCACAATTCCTGTAACACCCCGGCCCAAACCGGGTCGGGAGCGGTTACTTATGATAGCTCTCCAGGCTGTGTACATGGCCCACAGATCAACACGGGTCCTTTATAGCGCATTTTGTCCTCACTCATACGCATCCCGGGAACCTTCCCAGGAGGTCACCCATCCTAAGACTACTCCCAGTCAAGCACGCTTAACTTTGGAGTTCTTTCGCATGGATGACCATAAAAGAAAGTGCACTTTGTTGATATGAGTAGTACTTCCAATCCCTTTAAGCACTAGTCATTTAAGCCTATAACTGGACCTCTTCAATTACCGTGGGGTGTTACAATTCCATCCATGAGGGTCTATTATGGAACCACAGATCCACAAAATCACGTGGCTCGTTACAAGCAGAAAATGCTGGCTGCATCTATTCCCAGCGAGTTCAGACAAGTTTGCATGTGCAAGGGATTTGGAACGAGCCTGACCGCCCCGCCCGCAATGGTATATCAACCTGCCAACCGGCAGCGTCCATTCCTTTGCCAACCTGATCAACGATTTCAACCAAAGTTTTTGCGAAGTAGCGAGGAGTTGGAGAAACGATCCGGTGACCTTTACCGAGTTACACGAAGCCCGATGAAACTCTCGGGACATTTCTTACAAGGTTCAACAAAGAGAAAGTATCTATACCCGGTGTGACGTTGGAACAAAGAAAGGAGGCATTCGAGACAGGGGTTACTACCATATAGTGACTTATACAGCGAACTCACTAAGTATCCCTGCCACACCTTCGAAGATGTTCAAGCCAAGACTCTTGCTTTCATCAGGCTGGAAGAAGATAAAAGCTACAATCTCGGATCACCCAGTAGACCAAGGGATCATGAAAGAAGCAATAGGAAAAGCAACAAAGGAAACAATTATAGATCTACTCCGTATTCCAGGCCAGATCAGCCAGAAGTTAACCTGGCCCATGAGTATCAAGGTAAGGTTAAAGTTTATCCACCTATCTCCGAACATAACTTCAGTGTTGATATAGCAGGATTAATCTAGAGACTTGACAACATGGGATCAGCTGTTAGATTGCCCAGGAAGTCAGAAAATCCAAATCCCAGAAGAGACAATTCAAAATGGTGCGAATTTCACATGGATATTGGACACACCGCGGATGATTGTTTCACCCTGAGGAAGCAGGTAGCCTACCTATTAAAGTCAGGGTACTTGAAAGACCTGATCAAGACAAAGGGCAGGAACGCAAACCAGGATAAGGAAAATCAGGAGCATAAGCAGGATCGTAGTCTCCCTCCACCACCACCAATCTATGAAGTAAAATTCATAACCGGCGGTTCGGAGATTTGCGGCCTGACAAGTTCAGCAGCAAAGAAGATAGCCAGGACGCCAAGGACCGTATCACCCTGCAAACCGGATCAAGTCCCGACAATCACTTTCAACGATTGTGACCTGGTGGGCATCCCTGATGTACATCATGATGGCCTGGTGATTTCTATGCAGATTGGAACAACCACAGTAAGAAGGATCCTGGTAGATGGAGGTAGCTCAGTGAACCTGATCATGCTTGACGTACTGAAGGCCATGAAGATAAACGAGGATCAAATCATCAAGAAATCCAGCGTCCTAGTAGGATTCAGTGGTGAAACCAGGAGCACCCTAGGAGAAATCCACCTCCCAACCTACGTGGAAGGAGTCTCATCTTACGAGAAATTTGGAGTCCTTGACTGCCTGTCATCCTACAACGCTATCCTGGGCAGACCCTGGATTCACAATGTCAAGGCCGTACCATCAACCTATCACCAGTGCATCAAGATACCAACAGACTGGGGCATAGCCACAATCAAAGGGATCACAAGACACCCAGAGTGCTACACAAGAGCCTTGAAGCCTTCCAAGGCAGGTAAGTCCCTGGCATAGCAATTACAGTACCCTGTCAGGAGCACTTACGTGGCACCTCCCAGAATGGAAAAAGATCAGGTAATCCTAGACCCTGAGTACCCTGACAAGTTTGTTTTCATAGGATCTGACGCACCAGATAGTGTCAGGCCTGAACTGGTAAAATTCCTTAAAAATAAATCATATTGGTTTGCTTGGTCACATTTTGATATGACTGAAATTAGCGCTGATATTATTACTCATAAGCTCAATGTTGACCCATCTTTTAAGCCTGTACAGCAGAAAAGTCGCAAGTTTGCAGCTGAAATAAATACTATTATTAACGAGGAAGTAAAGAAACTCTTGGATATGGGGATGATCAGGGAAGTAATGTACCCTGAGTGGCTGGCTAACGTAGTTGTTGTGCAGAAAAAGAATGGGAAGTAGAGAGTCTGTGTAGACTACACTGACCTGAACAAAGCCTGACCTAAAGATCCATTCCCCAAGCCTCATATTGATGCCATGGTAGACGCAACAGCAGGCCACGAAATGCTGACATTTATGGATGCTTCCAGTGGATTCAATCAAATAAAGATGCACCCTGCTGACCAGGAGAGTACTGCATTCATTACAGACCGCGGCATATACTGTTACACTGCCATGCCTTTCGGCCTGAAGAATGCAGGGGCAACGTACCAACGCCTGGTCAACATGATGTTTAAAGACCAGGTAGGCGACATCATGGAAGTATACATAGACGACATGGTGGTGAAATCCAAGAATGCAGAAGATCATGTGAAGCATCTAGAAATAGCATTTGAGATATTAGAAAAATATAACATGAAGCTGAACCCTGCAAAATGCCACTTTGGAGTCTCTGCAGGCAAATTCTTTGGATATATGGTCACAAAGAGAGGCATAGAAGCTAGCCCTGAACAGATAAAAGCTATCCTGGAACTACAGTCACCCAAGTCTGTCAAGGATATCCAAAAATTGACAGGCCGATTAGCTGCCCTGAACCGCTTCATATCAAGATCCTCTGAGAGATGCAAAACATTCTATAACCTCCTCAGGAAAAATAAACAATTCCAGTGGACGGATGAGCATGAGGCAGCCTTTCAGGATCTAAAGTCCTATTTATCATCTCCACCCTTACTGGCTAAGCCAGAAAAGGGAGAACCTTTGTCAGTATACCTATCTCATCACTAACACAAAGATCGTGCATCCTGGTGAAAGAACAGGACGGGCAGCAACATCCAGTTCACTATGTAAGTAAAAGCCTGCTAGATGCTGAGTTGAGGTATGGACTACTTAAAAAATATGTTTTAGCTTTAATTATGTCATGTACTAAGTTGAGACCCTATTTTGAAAGTCACCCCATTATAGTCAGGACCAATCTGCGCATAAAATCTGTCTTGCGTAAACCTGAACTTTCAGGCAGGATGGCCAAATGGTCAGTACAGATTAGCACATACGACATCTCTTTTGAACCCAGGGCAGCGATCAAGTCGCAGGCCCTAGCAGACTTTGTGGCTGATTTTAGCCCTAACCTGGAACCAGACCTGATAAAAGAGGTCAACTAACTAGAAAATAAAACCCCAGACCAAGAATGTACCCTGTTCATAGATGGGTCATTCAACGCCAGGGGGACAGGGTTAGGACTAGTACTTAAATCACCACAGGGAGACGTGATAGCTCAGGCTGTAAGCTGTGAGTTCAATGCTACCAACAATGAAGCGGAATATGAAGCCCTGATAGCAGGCTTAAAGGTATGTCTAGACCTCGGTGTTCAAAACCTAAAGGTAAAAACTGATTCACTCTTAATTGCTAATCAAATAAAGGGAATTTATACGGCTAAGGATGCAAAAATGATTTCGTATTTAGAATATGCAAAAAACCTTACAGCTAAATTTGCTTTATTTGACATAGATCAAATATCAAGAGACCTGAATACCCAGGCTGATGCTCTGGCCAGCCTAGGTTCAAATTTCACCCCCACTGTTTTTGACAAAATACCAATTGTGCACTTATTAGAGCCAACCATCAGCAAACCCGAACAGATCAATCATGTGACTCAGGACAATAATTCTTGGACTAAACCCTATTATGACTGGTTTTTCCGAGGAATATTGCCTCAGGGTAGACATGAGGCAAGGGCTTTTAAGATTAGAGCTTCAACTTATGCTATCATCAATAACACTCTGTTCAAGAGATCGCAGGCTGGACCCTACCTGAGATGCTTGGAGCCTGATGAAGCCAAACTAGTACTTCAAGAAATACATGATGGACACTGTGGCAACCACAAAGGAGAAAAGAGCCTGACAAGCAAAGTTCTCGGGACAAAGCTACTCTTGGCCTACACGATGGTGATCGCCGGAATACTCTTCAAATGCGAAGCTGCCAAATTCATGCACCAATCATACATCGCCATCTGAACTCCTCCATTCAATCTCTGCACCCTGGCCATTCATAAAGTGGGGCATGGATATTGTGGGAAAACTGCCCGTAGCTCCAGGACAAAAAGTATTCATGCTAGCCATGACTGACTACTTCTCCAAATGGATTGAGGCTGACTCTTTCAGGCAAGTAACCGAAAAAGAAGTAATATCCTTCATCAGGACAAACATTATTTGCAAATATGGAGTCCCATCAGAAATAGTATGTGACAACGGAACTCAGTTCGTGGGGAAAAGGACCCAAGCATTTTGCCAAGAATGGAATATCAACCTGGTAACATCAACCCCTGGATATCCAAAAGCTAATGGCCAGGCTGAATCAAGCAACAAGGTAGTCATAAGTCGCCTAAAAAGAAACGAAAAGAAGACGAGGCGGATGGGTGAAGAACTTCCATTAGTACTATGGGCGACAGGGCAACTCAAAAATCGCAACAGGCCAAACACCTTACTCCCTGGTGTATGGTCGTGTGAAGTGTCATTCTGCGGAAGTACGAGTACCAACATCCAGATGCAGCCTGAATAACGTTGAAGCAAACAAAGACCTAATGCAAGACAACTTGGTCCTGACAGAAGAATTAAGAGACGCTGCCAAAATCAGGATGGCATCATATCAACAAGCAGTCGCCAGGACTTACAATAAAAACATCAGGGTCAGGATCTTTAAAGAAGGAGACCTTGTCCTACGCAAAGTATTTCCAAATAAAAAAGAAAAATCAGCAGGCAAACTGGCTCCCACATGGGAAGGCCCTTACTTAATTGATTCAATTGTTGGACAAGGAGCATACAGGCTCCAAACGCTAGAAGGGGAAATGATCCGGAGATCCTGGAATGTAACTCATTTAAAATTATTCCATATGTAAAGATCAGGCTATAACCAGGTATAAATTCAATCACTACTCAACCTAACATGCTATGTGATGAACTACATGTTTTACATGCCCTGTATGTAGTTTATATCTGTTCAAACTAACCTATCTATTTACTTTTTGAATCCTGAACAATTATACACGATTTAAAGATTATATGCATAAATATTCAGGATTGAGGGCTACTCTACTATACATTCCTGAAACAAAAATTTTGCACTTAACTGTGCCTGACGAGTTGGTAACCGCCACCAGATACAATAAAGAGTCAGGACCAATCAGGCATGAAATAATTGCCTGACCTGACTAGGTTTACTGCCACGGATTACAACCGGCTGGACGCAGCAAGACAGGTGTAAGGGTGTTCTCTCCCAAACACTTAGTCTAAAATGCCCTCTTGACAGGCCGAATACCAAGCCCTCCAGCTAGGCAGGGGACATAAGCCCTCCTGATAGGCCGGATTTCCCACCCCTTCAACCATTATAGCAAAAAACTATACTTGATTGAATTACTCATGAATAACAATATAAAACGAAAATAATGTGCAGGTCATTCAAACGAAATATTTGACAGGCCCAACAGGATGAAACTCACAAATCAAGCAAAGTCAAAAGTGAAATTAGCCAAAAGAAGGCCACCATGCCTATATTAATAAAAACCTTTACCCCCTGGGGCAAAGGCGCCAAAATATTCATAAAAAGCCAGGGATAGCCTCCTTGACCCAAGAACAGGAAAATAAAAATATTGTTTGTCCAGGGACATCCCTCCTGGATGGGCCAAAATACCAACTGAAAAAATAAATTACTGTTTTTCCTTAGAAACAGCAGCAGCGTCAACAACCTACTCCCCACTCTTAGCCGGATCAGCGTCAACATCCTGCTCCCCTGGAGAGTCGACCTCCTACTCTTTTTCCATGTTATGCAGGTCAGGATACTTTGAAGCAGCGAAAGCCATCTCAGCTGCAGGGTCCCATTTTGCCCTGGCCTCGATAGGCTCCGACATAGCAGCCGCCCTTCCCTTGATATAGAAGTAGAGGGAAGCATTATCCAGCTTGAACTCCAAGTCATTCCTCTCTTGGGTGAGCTCCTCATTTCTGTCCAAGGCCTCCTACAACAGCCGCTTACTCAAACCTGCCTCAGTCTTAGCAGCATCCCTCTCAGTCTGCACCCTTGTCAAGTCAGCAGCTTTAGCAGCCAGGTCAGCTCGCGCAAAATCCAGCTCAGACTTTAGCCTATGATAATCTGATCTCATCAGATCAATTCTGGCTACCAAAGAAATAGCCTGATAGGCATTATGGAGACAGGTCGCAGCACCCTGATCAAAAACAGAAAGAAAAGTATGAGTAATTTACACCAACAATAAAAACCACCAAAACAGAACACACATAGAAATTATTCCAGCTTACCTCCCTTACAGCAGCCAAGGCACCAGCTAAGAGGCTGACTGAATGATCCACTGAAGCAACTGCCTGAGTAGCAGTCTCAACAAGGTCAAGGGTGAGCATGAAATCTGATTTAGAAGCATCATAATCCCTGATCTTCACCCTAGCAGCCTCCATATTGTCCAACCTGGCTCTCACCTCCCTAACCGGGGCAGAAATATCAACATCTTCAATTTTTCTTTTTTGGGCTGCTGAACTTGTTTCAGCAGGGGCAGCAGGTGCAGCAGTGACCTTGGCAGCATCAGACTGTTCAGTCAAGTCAATAACAGGCTCAGTATCCCCGCTTCCCTGGGAACCTTCCTCTTTAATCTTAGCCAGCCTGGCTGAAAGGTCAGCCATACCAAACCTGGCAAGGCGAATAGATGACCTGGTGGCTGCAACACGAAACACTGTATCAGCAATATAAACCAAACATTATCAGGGAACCTAAACAAAAAAGAAAGGAAAGATTAAGATAGACTTACTGCCTGAGGTAGTGGCACTAGCAGCCCCAGAAGCCTTAGCCGCCCTGGGAGCACCGTCAGCCTTCAAACACCGATGAAGGTGATCAACCCCACAACAAAGAGGCCAGGACCTCTCCAAAGGAGGAATAACATGGAAAGCAGAAACATTGGGAGTGGGATACTCAGTTTCAGTAACCCAGTCATCAACTGCACACATAAGAGGTATGACTTATTATAATTTTTATTTTTCACTAACAAATAAAACATGCAGGGTAAAGAAAGAAACCAAAAGACTCACCAAAGAACGCAGCCTCATGATTCAAATACGCCAAGTCGGGACCCACAGAATGGTCCGACAAACATGTACCAAAGAAGACCCGACCTTTATCATGGCCACTATACAAGTTACTCAGAAGAGGAGTAGTAGACGCCCTGACCTTAAAACTTATACGGCCAGGACTGTTTGTTTTAACAGCATAACAGGTCTTCAAATAGTCAAGAGAAAAAGAGATATTGTGTTTTTTACAGAGATTCTCAATGGAACATACAACCTTCCACACCATTGGCATTAACTGATAAGATGGAACACCAATTTCCTTAATAACCTCGACCATAAGAGGAGAAAAAGGAAGCTTACAGCCTGCCCTAAAAGCCCAGTCGTGGATGCAGAACCAACCAGGACAAGCCCAGTCGACCCTGATAGGACAATCCTCAGGGATCCAGACTTCAGCATCAGCAGGGATGATCCCCTTATCCTTCAAAATCTTCTCAAACTCAGGCTTCAAACGGTTTGCAGGAGACTGATCCTCATTTAAAGCCTTCGTAGGCTTGAATTGAAAATTACCATGAAATATTGAGATCATCTGCAATAGAGAATCACTCGGCTTATTTACTGTGGGAGATGGAGCAACAGAAGAAGTAGGCGGATTTTCAGAAGAATTTTCCTCAGGATTCTGAGGAGGAGGGGTTGCAGGAACCGCTGCCCTAGTAGACTTTTTCTTTGCAGCCATTATTTTATGGAGAATTGATTAAGGATTGAAGAAGTTGGAAATTAAGAGAACTAAAAAGATTATCAAAGAGAGAAGATGAGAAGAAATTGCTTTGGTGAGTTCAACTTAATGAAGCACACAAGTATTTATAGTGAAGAGGATTAGGGTTTTAGCCGCAAAGGAAGTGGATAATCATTAAGGAAGTTGCAGTAAATATTACACGCGTCAGCAACTGCAGTAAAATAGCCGTTACAGGGAACTGACTAGGCAAAACTTAACCGTTGGGTAATCTTCCTAAAAATAAAGTTATCTCCTCATTTTTTCGTCCTAGCACACTGCAAATGAGGAGATAAGGGGCAATTGTTAGGCCTGGAAATCCGCAGACCTTCCTGATCAGTATCTCACCTGAAACTGACTGCCAGGCTATCAGAGTGTCAGGCTATAAGGGCACATGAAGATAGGCGCCAGGCCATGGAGAGGACAACGGTCAAAATATCAGGACGATATTAGACCATATACGCGTGTTATAAAGGAATTATATACGCAGCATTAAGTATGAATATTTCGCAGTAAATGCAGTAATTAAGGGAGGAATAATTGGCAATTATTACTGGTAATTAAGAAGAATAATCCGCAATTAATACCGTATCAGGCAGCCGTTCAAGATGGAAGCTTATATAAAGAACACTTTGAAGATACTAGGGGGCATCTCATTCATACGCAAGAAGAAGCATACATAATACGTAGAGAAATATAAGCATTGTTATTATCATACAATTATTCTCCCAAATTACATAGTGAAGTCCTCTCCTGGCTTGGTGCCCGTGGTTTTTTCCCATTCAAGGGTTTTCCACGTACAAAATTGCTTGTCTTATTATTATTGCTGTTATTTCATTTACAGTTTATTATCGTACCCTGACGACCTGACCAACAGACTATCTAGACCTAGTTAACCCTACACAGTTTCACCTTGACCTGATTTTGCCTTGCGCAAAATCCATACAAAACAGCCTCAAAATAAGGAGTTTTCATTAAATAGTGCCCAAGAAATTACCGAAATGGGTATACTTTTAAACTATTTACATGAATGAGTTTACGTCATTATTTTGTTTTAATTTTTTTGTCTGGTTGAGTAGCAAGTTGTTGTGTCACCACACAACGAGTTGTGTCTAGTAAGATTACGTAGTATATTGTGAATATTGTTTGCGTATTCTTTCCTTATCTTTTTTTTGTAATTGTTATCTTTTGTAATTCTCTTAGCTGTCGTATTATTATGTAATCTTTAGCATATATCTAGGTTAAGCTACTTAATCTTTGTATCTTGTATTTATACGTTGTTTTCTGTTAATTATATTCTCAAGCTTTAAGCTATTCAATCTTAGATGGTATCACGAGACCATTGATCCCTCAAACTGACATTACCATGTCGCTCCCTCAAAATCTCCTTAAGAAGGACGAACCGTCCAAACACTTTATCACCCTCAATGTTCACTTCGTTGATAAATTTGATGGCTCGAATTATCAATAATGGAAACTGCAAATTACTTCCCTCTTAGTCGGCTAAGACCTCTATGGTTATGTCGACGGAACATTACCATGTCCCACTAAAACTCTCAAAGCCAACGACAAGGAAACACCAAACCCTGCTTATGCTACCTAATATTGAAAAGACAAGCTTCGCTTCAATGCCTTGGCTGGTACGCTTGATAAAACTGTCTCAACCCTCCTCACCCGTACGATAACCACCAAGGACCTCTGGGACACACTTGCCACAACCTATGCCCTTTTGTCCCGAGGGCCCAATAAACAACTCAAATTCAAACTTAATCACATTACCAAAGGCTCTTCTTTCATAGTTGATTACATGAACTCCATCAAAACCACAACCGATAAACTTGCCATTTTTGGTCACCCCCTTCTCCCCCGAGGATATCACTGACCGGATTATTGAAGGCCTTGACAATCCTCGCTACCAACCTATTATTGACGCTAGTTAACGCTCGTGACACGTCAATTCCACTAGAAACTTATTAACAAGGAACTTACCCTCTGTATCCAAGACCATGCCTCACCCACCACCTTCCCTGCCACCGTTAATGTCGTGTCCTCCTCTGCCCGCCAATACCATAAACCCAATTATACCCCTGCTCCCTCCCATACCTGTTGGCTATTCCCCGTCTTTCGCTGACTCCCAACCCAACCAAAATCCGAAAAGCCCTTTCCGTGGACGTTGTCGCTGGTGCAACGTTCAAGGTCACACCTTTGCCTTCCGCCCCATCTTCAAAAGTCTATATCCTTCCATCACTATCCCTCGCCATAGCGAGCCCTTTCCCACTCTGCAAACCCCGACTTCATCCACCACTGCTCAAGTCCACACAACTCTTCTGCTTACCCCGCCTCTACTTGCTCGTCCTTGGCTCTTAGACATCGTTTCCTCTCATTATGTTGCCAGCGATCTATCGAGTCTGTCTCTTCATTATCCATATGGTGGAAATGACAATTACTCATACTGGTTCGCTTTCCTTCTTTCCTCTTCTTGTTTTTTTTTTCTATTTCCATTATTCTTTGTGTTCCCTATATGCAGAAAAACGTCATCTCTGTGACTCAATATTGCTTAAAAAAATAATGATCTTATTGTTTTTTCTCTTCTTCTTTTCTTGTGAAAGGATATTCACACGGGGGCAGTACTTCATCAGGGGCATGCTAAAGTTGGAGTCTATAATTGGTCGACTCCTTCCTCACCACTCATGCTTTCCGTCACCAAGATTATCAATTTTCATCACCGAGTCGGCCATCCTACAGCTGCCGTTTTGCAATAACTAGCGTCTGTTTTTTAATACTACTATTAATTCTCATTTACCTTGTAATTCATGTCTTTTGAACAAAAGCACTAAGTTTCCATTTGTTCATTCGTCTCTTACTACGTTTTCACCGCTTGTAGTAATCTATAGTGATGTGTGGACTTTTCTCTTTTATTCCTTTGATATTTTGAAATACTATATTGTGTTCATTATATTAATCATGTTACTAAATTCATATGGCTCTATCCAATAATACGGAAGTCTGACTCTTACTCTATCTTCACCAAATTTCACCCTCTTATGGAAAAATAATTTTTGACTCAAATTAAAACGATGTATTTAGACAATTGAGGTAAGTACGAAAAAATTGACTCCTACCTCTCCACTCTCGGCATCTCTCATTTAACTTCCCCGCCTTACATTCAAGAGCATAATGGTTATGCTGAACGACGTCACCGTAACATTGTCGACACCGGTTTAGCTCTCCCTCTCTCTCTCTCTCTCTCTCTCTCTCTCTCTCTCTCTCTCTCTCTCTCTCTCTCTCTCTCTCTCTCCTTTATGCTACTCGCATATTGGACATATGCCTTCACCACTGCCACTTACCTCATCAATCGTCTTCCGACTCCGACTCTTGCCAATTCTTCCCCTTACCCTAAGCTCTTCGTCATGTTCCCAAATACCATAACCTTCGGACTTTTGGGTGCCTCTGTTACCCCTAATTATGACCTTATACCCACCATAAATTCGAACCATGCTCTCTCCCTTGTGTTTTCGTAGGATACTCACCTACCCAGCACTCTTATTTGTGTCTTTACCCCTCCACAAATCGGGTATATTCTTCACGACATGTCCGATTTGTTGACTCAGTTTACCCCTTTCATATACCTTTTGAATCGTCCCTGCTCATCCCACTACGGATCACTGGATAGACATGACTATGCTCGTGCTTCATGTCCCTCCACTTGCCTCTTTAAATACCTTTATCACTCACAACACCCCTGCCACACCCACCAACCCTACCTCACCCACCACCCCACTCACACCCACACCTGAAACACCAGTTTCCCCAGTCACAGCCAAGCCATCTTCAATGCCTTCACTCTCCCCACCTCCCACTCCTTCCCATACTCCCCCCCCCCCCCCACATACCTATGGCACCCGTGCCTCTCATAACATTTACAAACCCATTAATCATATGAACCACAACACTGAACTTCACCCATCCCGAGCCCACCTCGGTCAAAATAGCACTTGCCTCCCCTGTTTGGGTTGCTGCTGTGACTACCCAATTCAACGCTCTTACTGCCAACCATACATGAGAAATTGTTCCTCCTTCCCTAAACCAAAACGTCATCAGTTGCAAAGGTGTCTTTTGTACCAAGTACAACTCAGATGAAACCAGACAAATATAAAGCCCGTCTTGTGGTCAACGGGATTCACCAATGCCCTGGGCTTGACTACACCGAAACCTTTAGCCATGTCATTAAACCGGCCACGGTCCGAACTTTGTTAAGTCTTGTCGTTATGGATAGTTGGCCGCTTCATCAAATCGGTATGAACGAAGCCTTTCTTCAAGGCACCCTATCTAAAACTGTCTACATGGCTTAACGCCCTAGATGTTGACTCGACTAATCCTACTCATGTGTGTCGTCTTCTGATAAGTGCATATTTTATATACTTTCATCCCTTATATTAGCTCCATTTTATTTGATATTTAGCACTTATCATAGTGTTATAAGCTAATATTTGTTGTTCTAGTGTATTTGCTTGTCTTAATATGTTTTTGTAGGAATCTAAGCATTTAGAGGCTTTTCCTATCATTTGTACACTAAGTCCACTAATCTAAACAAGACCTAATATTGGACTAGCATAGAAGTGTTTGAATGGGTGTTTGCTTGAAGATTTGTTGGATTAAAGTGAGAATTACAATTGAAGCCTAATGCAAAAATTAAGCCCAAAATGAAGGTCCGTAATAAGGTGCCCCGATCGGGGTTGCATGCCTCTTGGTGATTTACGTTTCACTCTCCTCTCCTATAAATAGGAGAGGTATTCCAAGGCTTTAGGCATCCAATTTTTACGTCCCATTTCCACTTTACAATAGCCTTAAGCTTTATATTTCTCTCATTAGTTTTCTCATTTTTAGTTTACAAGTTGTTAAGCTTTCCTTAGTTCAATCCTTCAACATTTTGTTCTACAAGTTATTGTTCAAGCATTTGGTTATTATTTGTTCTTCCATACAAGTTCATCTCTTTAAGGTATTTCTTTTTATAGTTTACATTTCTATTTAGTTTATATTTATTTTATAATTAAGCACTCCTTTTAGATTACTTTAGTTCTATTTTCTTTACATGTTAAAACATTTAGTTCATATAAATCACTCAACCATGTTTATCATTTCTCTTTATATAGTTTACAATTTACACCTTAACATGAGTAGCTAAATCTCTTAGTCTAAGGGCTAGGGGAGCCATGCAAAATCAAATATATAACATGATAAAATAGATCAATAATAATAATGTTCATATTGCTTCTATCACATGCTTGTGCCATAATGTTTAATCTTTGTTTAAGGCCTTATTCAATTGATTAAGTTTGTTCATTCGTTGTATAAGTCGAGAGGCACGGAATTGAATTAGACAAAGCATGTATAGTAGGACGACCTAGTCATGGACGAGAGTTTCTCTAGGACCCGGTCTATGGTTGACATTAATATCGTAAGGTGGGTGTCTCTAAGCCTAAGCAATTGACAATGTTATTAGTACCGAATTTATCATGATCGTATATTTACCCTTGCATGTGTGACCCGAACCCCTTAGACTCTCTTTTATCATATAATTTACATTACAATTTTCATTAATCATCAAACAAACCAATCAAATCAAAATTAAAGTCGACCTTGATAAAAATCTACCCATAGCAATTCACAACGTAATTCCCGTTTCCTTGTGGTTCGACCCCTATTACTACAATTATTTGTGTTTAGGGAATTTATCTTTGCATAGGTACGCGATAAGCCTATCATCTTCCTAAGGCCATTTATGGTCTTAGACAAGCCCCGCGAGCTTGGTACACTGAGCTCCTTTCCAACTTGCAGCATCCTGGGTTTCCTAATTTTGTTTCGGGCGATTTCTTATTTATTTACCATTCCAATAACTCTATTTATGTGCTTGTCTATGTGGATGATATAATTGTCATAGGTCCGAGTTCGTCTGATGTTGCTGACTTTATTGCTAATCTCTCATCCTGCTTCTCTCTCAAGGATCTAGGCAACCTCTCATATTTCCTCGGTGTGGCAGTCCTTTCTCATGCTGGTTCTCTCTTTCTTAGCCAGCAAACGCACATTGCTGATTTGCTTGATCATGTGTCCCCGTGTCCACTCTGTTGGATCCCTTCGCCAGGCTTACTCTTCACGCTTCATGCTGGCGGGGAGCCCCTTGCTAACCCTACTTCATACCATACATTGATAGGTAGGTTGCAATATCTCTCCCTTACTCATCCTGACTTGGCCTATGCTACTAGCCGTCTCTCTTTGTTCATGCAATCTCCCACTACACTTCACTGATTTACTCTATAGCGATTACTTCATTACTTAGCTGCTATTGCTTCAATGGGTCTTTACCTTCATAAGTCATCTCCGCTCACTCTTCATACCTATTGTGATGCGGAATGGGCGGGTGATCAAGAGAACTGTCTCTCTAGTGGTGCTTACATTGTCTACCTCGGTCGCAATCTAATCTCGTGGAGCTCCAAGAAATAGGGAATGGTTGCTCAGCTTTCTACTGAGGTGGAATATCGTTATGTTGCTAATACCGCTGCAGAACTGTCATGGCTTCAAAATCCGTTTTGAGAACTTCGTATTGTCCCGCCTTCATCTCCCACTATTTTTTGTGACAATGTTGGAGCTGCTAGTCTATGTGCTAATCCCATCTTCCACTCCATAATGAAGCATTATCGTTTATCAGAAGGTCTAATCTGGAGCACTGCGTGTTACTACTGTAAAAAATGATGATCAGTTAGAAGACGCATTGACAAAGCCTCTTTCCCATGCTTGTCTGTAGATGTTACTCTCCAAGATCGGACTCTCTTATCGGTCTTCCATCTTGCGAGGGCATGTTAAGATTAGTATATTGTGAATATTGTTTCCTCATTCTTTCCTTATATTTTCCTTGTAATGGTTAGCTTTTGTAATTCTCTTAGCGGTCGTATTATTATTATGTAATCTTTAGCATATCTAGGTTAAGCTCCTTAGTGTTTGTATCTTGTATTTATACGTTGTTCTATGTTAATAATATTCTCAAGATTTAAGCTATTCAATCTTACAAGTGTCACACAATGAATGACACATTTTGAATTTTTTTGGGTGATTTTAGATTGACTAGAATAGTTGTACTATTGAAACTCAAGAAATTGGCAAAGAGAGCATTCTGCCTTATTTTTTTTAGAATATAGTAATTCATACTATTAGAGAATATATTCCTAACTGTCACTACTACGTTATTAATTTAGATTCTTACGGGGTTGAGAAAAGAAATGTTGTTTTTACTCCTACTCTTTCAATGGTCCATAATAATATTTGTTCATGAAATTTTGGACTTTGACAATTACTACATGGTCACGAAATTTATTAGTTTTCTAAAACATTACAAATTTAAAATGTTATCATCATCGAACATTTTATTAGGCTGACTTAGGCTGTATTTGATGCTTTATTTGTTCACGGATTGTGACCCAATTATCACTTGTATTGATATCCCAATTATTCTTATGAGAAGGCGAGACACATTTCCACAAAATATAATACGTTAACATGGTATCAGGATAGGTTCCAAAAAGAAAGGAAAAAAAACCTAGTCGTTATCTTATGCTTCCATGGCCAAAGATCAAGAACAAACCGACACCGCTCAACTCGATCCCAAGATCGATGTCCTCTCCCCTTTGTGGCCCTTACTATCTCAGCAGTCAAGAGGATCCGAATCAGACTATTCACCACGTAAAACTCTGAAGCGACAATTATGAAGAATGGAGTCGGTTAATGCGTATGTCTCTTAAATCGAGGCGCAAATTTGGATTTTGCGATGGTTTTATTCCTAAAACCATAGACAAATCCCATCTTAAACAATGGGAGGTCGTTCATTGTACCATCGTTCAATGGATCATGCATGATATCGACCCTTCGATCAAAGACATGGTCTCGTATTGCGAGGATGTTTGTCTTCTTTGGGTTGATTTGCCGGAGCGGTTCTTTGTCATTGATGGCTCTAAGATTCATAAACTCAAAACTCAATTTAACAATATTAAACAACTCAAAGGGATTTCTGTCACCGCATACTACGGGCAATTGATGGGTCTTTAGGACTCCATCGCTGCTCATGAATCGCCCTTCGCTTGTAAGTCTGGTCGTTGCTTGTGCCAAATTAACAAATCCTCTATCGCTCGTCGGGATGCCTGCACAAAATTTTTATGGGGTTGGACGCGTCTTTATTTGGGACAATTCGCTCCAGTCATCTAACCTTGCTAACTATTAATCGTGCCTACCAGTAGGGGTTTTTTTGCAAGAGGAGAAGATTCCAGGGGGTCTTCTTCAGTGGTCGACGAAGTTGCAGATCTTACAAAGTTTCACAAACTTTTCATAGGCCTGGACACGTATTTATATGGCACAATTCGCTCCAATCCTCTTGCTCTCGATCCCCTGCCAACCATTAATCGTGCCAAACAGTAGGTTGTTTTGTAAGAGGAGAAGATTCGGGGGAAGGGGGTCTCCTGTGGTGGTCGACGAAGTTGCATATGTTAAAACCTTTGTTGTTCCCCGTGAGTCTTAATCGTCTTCCTCCTCCATTGACAAGCGGGTTCTTCGTGACAACGAGAGGCAAGAAAAACGCAAATTGCTCTTTTCTTATTGCACTTCTCGTGGTCGCAAAGTCTAATCGTGCTTTATAAAAACTCAAAATTTTCCCCATCGGTGGGGTGATCGTCCTTGTACTGTTGATGAGGTTCGCAGCACACTTGAACCAGTGCACGCTAATGCTCTTCTTTTCGAGCCTAATTCTCCCATCTTCTCTGTTCGTCTAAGCGTTATGTCTCATGATTGGATTATTGATACAGGTGTTTCCCATCACGTTACAAGCGATATTACGTGCTTGACTGAAAAAAACACCATTCCGCCATGTCTAGTTACTCTCCCTAATGGGCCCAATGTTTTTGCTACCCTTGCTGGGGTTGTTTCATTAAATACTCATCTTGTTATTCGTGATGTCCTATACGTGCCTAGCCTCAATTGTAATCTTCTATCAGTTTCTCAATTAATTGCTGCGACAAATTGTGTGTTAAGTTTCACTAATAATTCTTATCATATTCAGAACCCTTCTTTGAGGACGAGGAATGGAGCCAGTGAGCTACGGGACGGCCTTTATTTCTTGCTTGCGGCGAGTCTAGTGGTGTATCGGGTGAACACGGCTGATTCTTTTGTGTTGTGGCATCGACGACTTGGTCGTTCCTCAAATAAAGTAGTTAAATTAATTCCCCTTCCTAGCAATATTATTTCCGATTCTAGTCATATTTGTGATGTTTGTCATCAAGCTAAACACAATAGACAGAGTTTTTGTTTGAATGATAATAAAGTTTCGGCTATTTTTGACTTAATTCATTGCGATTTATGGTATCCGTATTAGACACCTTCTTCACGTGTTGCGAAATATTTTCTGACTATTGTTAACTATTGTTCACGTGTCGTGTTGGTGTATTTATTACTTGATAAAACCGAGGTCACCTACATGTTTATGAGTTTTCTAGCAATTGTCGAAAATCACTTCGCGAAACGTGTTAAAGTCGTTCATAAGGATAATGGCACAGGGTTTAATTAATGTTTTGGTAGATTATTTTTTCAAGACGGGTGTATTTATTCAAACTTCTTGCGTCGGCACACCTCAACAAAACGACCGTATCCAATGCAAACATTGTGATATATTAAATGTCGCTCGGTCTCTTACGTTTCAAGTTAATCTCCCTACGACTTTTTGGGGCGAGTGCACTTTGACAACTGCATATTTAATTAATCGCGTGCCTTCTCCGCTGCTCCTAAATAAAACCTATATGAAGTGTTATTTGGCTCTGCTCCCTCTTATGTTAACCTTTGGGTGTTTGATTGCTTATGTTTTGTTCACAATCAACATACCAAGGGCTATAATTTTGCTCGACGGAGTCGTAAGTGCATCTTTGGTGGCTATCTCCACAATAAAAAGGGATGAAAAGTTTATGATCTTGCTAGAGGGGGAGTGTTTGTCTCTGGGGATGTTAATTTTTACGAACATTTTTTTTTCTTATGCTGATACAGATCCAACTTCTTTATTAGATGCCACTGTTCCTTCCTCGTTTAATGATAATGTCTCGGTTGCTAGTCCAACCGAGGGGGGGGGGGGGTACTATCACGGTGGATCAGGGGGCAGGGTGGAGGGGAGGTCTGGTGCCACATGTCAGTTAGAGGAAGGGGATGGGTATGAATGTATGATGATGGTGATAAAGAGGATAGGGACATGGTTGATGACGATAATATTGGTGCACCTAATATCGATGCTCCTAGCCATGCGGAAGAGGGTCGTGGTAAGCGAATCAAATTTCCTTCTTCTCGCTTACGTGACTATGTTGTTAGCACCACTACTTCTTCCGCTGCACGCTCACCCTCGCCTCTTAGCTCACATCGCTCTCAATCCTCAGGTACTACTCCTTATGCTCTTGCGAATTATATTAGTTGCAGTAATTTTTCTATTCGCCATAGATGGTTTCTTATAGCTACAATCACAAGTGTTGAACCTCCTACCTTTCGCGTGGCTAGTAATGATCCTTCTTGGTGTAAGTTGTGCAAGATGAAATTGCTGAACTCGAAAATAATAATGGTACCTGGGAACTTACCGATCTCCCGCTAGACAAGAAAGCTCTCGACTACTATTGGGTTTACAAAATCAAATATAACTCCGACGGTAGCTGTTTGGGCTAAAAATAGCATAATAAAGAAAGCCCATTTGGTGAAATAAAGATTGCATAGAAGTGAGGAGGAGGAAGGGAGCCCGCGGTTAGAGAAAAGGGGGATGGGCTTGAGAAGGATCAAGGGCCCATCATAGAAGGTGCCCGCATTAAGGAAAGAAGTGTCAGGGAGAAGTTAGGGAGAATTTAGGGAGATCGGGGAGAATTGGCAAAAGAGTCCGGATTAGGAAAGAAGTCTTTATGGAAATAATACTCTCTTTCCATATTCGAGATAGAGTATATCTAGGGTTCTTACCCTATAAATAGCAAGGGAAGGAAATCAAGAATTCATTCATTCACTCATCCGTTCATTCAAGATAATATTCAAGACAATCGCATCACGACATACCATTCGCAAATATACTCCGTACGTGATCTTGCAGGCCTGATACCTAACGCCAGCAGGATTAGCATAAACGTTGTCATTGTAATCATCCTCCTATTCTTATAGTGAAATACTTGGCAGGGTACCGTCCCTCCCGCGGTTGTTCCCACATTGGGTTTTCCGCGTCACCAAAATCTTACGTGTCAATTTACATTACGCACTTTATTTTCCGTTTACTTATAAATCATCATACAACCAACCAACGAATATAGACTACATTGACCCTAAATCGACTTAGGTAAAAAAGACCTAAACAGTTTGGCGCCCACCGTGGGGCATTGTGGTCGTCAATCGTTGATATTCTAGATATACAATGGAAAAGCAAGCATCTGAAGCCATGTCAGGGAGCAGGCAGCCATCGCCACCACCATCGTCTACCCAAAGTCCAACATCGACAGTGGCCACGCAGCTCCGGACATACCCCAAGAATCATACCGACAACAAAAGCCTCTCTACCTTTCAGACCCCGTTGTCTCGGCCAGGACCGCACTGATCGACAAAGGAACATCAAGCTCAGGCGTCACTCCGCCGCCCAGTCCCACGCAGATTCTGCTCGCCGGCGTGGAAAATCTTCAGAAAGCTATGGAGAACATGAGAGAAGATCAAAGGAGAGCAGATGCTGAGGTAAGGAGGAGAGACAGAGAGCTCTGGGCACAAATTGATCTCCTGAAGCAGCAGTCCAGCACTCCATCAAACAAGGCAGGTGAAGGCAGATTTCCTTTGGTAGATATGACGCAAGGAGTGGCAGGCGGCAGGCAGATACCGGCTGAAATAATTACAATATTGGATTTGGCTACGACGCCATCAGATGGAAGGATAACTCCACGAGGGTTAGGATACCTCACGCCAGATAGCTGGCAGCCAGCCAGTTGCGTAGGGATACAAACAGGTGGCCTCCCCGTTAGCAGTTCTGCAGCAATCGATCAGACACCTGCAGCAGGATCCGGGTCAAGCCGGCAAGTGAACTGGCAGCAGGGGGCAATCGTTACCACAACTCCCCTGGCTGCTGGAACTTACCATAGCCTTCCAGAACCAGGATCAGGAGGAGATATGCAGACAGCTGACAGGCGCGCCCCAGATTTAGCCAATATAACCAACCAGCAGTACTTGGAGCTAAAGGAGATGCTGAGCAGGGTTCCAGGGCTACCACCCCCACTCGAGAAAGCGGCTCTAGACAGATATGCCGACTCACCATTCGTGGACACCATATCCATCACAGCCATGCCAAAGGGATTCACAAATCCAAATATGCCCCTCTTTGACGGCACAACAGATCCCTTTGATCATGTCAGCCAATACAAACAGAAAATGATGACGGTAACAGCTATAGGGCAGGTCAAGGAGGCTTGCATGTGCAAAGGATTCGGGTCCACCTTAACCGGACCAGCACTGCGATGGTTTGTCAGCCTGCCCAACAGGTCGATATCTACATTTGCTGAGTTGGTGAACGCATTTACTCAACAGTTCGCAAGCAGCAGAAAGCCACAGAAGCACGCAGGAGACTTATATACAATCGTCCAGGGGGCAGGAGAGAGCATTGGAGAATACAACACGAGATTTAACAATGAGAAGGTAGCAGTACGAGAGTGTGACGTCTCAACGGAAGTAGAAGCCTTCAGAAGAGGCCTCCACCACGACTCCGACCTATATAAGCAGCTGACTATGCATCCCTGCCATAGTTTCAAGCGATGCGGAAAAAGCAAATTTGCCGCGATCGGGACCGGAGGAAGATATTCTAGCCAGATCCAGATTATAGAGCACACCCAGTATTTCTAGTACTTCAGCCGTGGAGAAATCAGGAAGAAAGCAAACCACCAGCAAGAAGGACGAGAGATACAGACCATATGGGAGGGGAGTCAACAGAATCGAGGAAAACCAGCTACTCCCCACCTTGGCAGAATATGGATTCACTACAGGTGTCGGAGGAATCTTGAAGGCACTAAGGGAGATGGGGGATGGAGTCAGGTGGTCCAATCCACCTGTAGGAGAGCAAGCCTGGAGAAAGGATAGCAAGAAGAAGTGTGAATTTCACCGTGATATTGGGCACAACACGGAGGATTGCTACACATTAAGAAGAGAGATCAAGCGCCAGTACGAACAAGGGAAGCTGAGCCACCTATTACCACGTGGGGGCAAGCAGCAGGATAAGGTAGGTTCCGCCAAGCCGGCAGACCCACCCACATGCACCAAAATCATAAACGTGATAACAGGCGGCTCAGACTTAAGCGGATTGACATATTCAGCAGCCAAGAGACACGCTACAGAGACCAAAGGAGATAGGCCAGCCAATTCGTGCAGAATTTCTCACAGTGACCTTCTAGCGGTCAGCTTTGATGAAGAAGATGCATACGATGAGCAAGAGCATCATGACGCACTAATTATCACCTTATCAATGGCCAATTGCACAGTCATAAAGTTCTTGGTAGATACAGGAAGCTCGGTCAACTTAATCATGCTGAAAACTATAGAGAACATGGGATTCAGCGAGAAGGATTTGCAGAAGAAGTCTATTCCGCTAGTAGGCTTCAAAGGGAGAAACAACTAGTTCACTAGGTGAGATAATCATCCCAACCTATGTGGGGAGTCAACAAGCAAGTCAGTGCACTGGTTATAGATGGCCCTTCTACTTATAATGTCATCTTAGGAAGACCATGGTTGCACCAAATGAAGGCGGTCCCCTCAACGTACCACCGCAGCATAAAATTCCCCACCCCATGGGGAGTAGAAACGATAAGAGGAGATCGGGAGGAAGCTAGAAGTCGCTATAAGAAGACACTCAAGTGCACTACCAGCCCCCCGCATAGCAATTACGGTAAGCGATCTATCCAGGACGAATACGTAGAACCCCCTGCAGAAGAACTGGATCAGATCAACCTGGACATGCTGCACCCAGAAAGAACCGTGCTAATTGGAGCATGATGTACCGGAAACTTACGACAGCAGCTAGTCAAGTTCTTGCAAGATAACATGGATTGCTTTGCATGGTCACACGATGATATGATAGGAATAGATCCATCCATCATAACACACAAGCTTAGCGTGGACCCAAAGTGTAAACCCATCCAAAGAGAGAAGGAGAAAGTTTGCGTGAGAAAAAGACATAAGGTAATCAACCAGGAAGTAGACAGACTGCTGGGCAAAGAAAGAAGATAAGAGAAGTAAAATACCCAGAATGGTTGTCTAATGTAGTGGTGGTGCCTAAAAAGAATGGGAAGTGGAGAGTATGTGTGGACTTCACTGATCTCAACAAATCGTGTCCCAAAGACCCATTCCCGCTGCCTCATATTGATGCAATGGTAGATGCAACAGCTGGACACGAGATGCTTACATTTCTAGACGCATGGAGTGGATACAATCAAATCAAGATGGATCCTGCAGATCAAGAGAAGACAGCATTTACGTCCGAGAGAGGAATATATTGCTACAACGTCATGCCATTCGGCCTAAAGAACGCAGGCGCCACATATCAAAGGCTGGTTAATCGCATGTTCAAAGAACAAATAGTAAGAACCATGGAGGTGTACATTGATGACATGGTGGTGAAGTCAGAAAAAGCTAAAGATCATATGCGGCATCTAGCAGAAACATTCAGCACCCTCAGAGAATACAAGATGAAATTAAACCCGTCTAAATGCACCTTCGGGGTAGCTTCTGGCAAGTTCTTGGGCTATATCGTGACTCAAAGAGGGATAGAAGCCAGCACCGAGCAGATTAAAGCTGTCTTACAGCTGGAATCACCCGAGAAGCCCAAAGATGTTCAAATGCTAGCTGGGAAGGTAGCAGCCCTGAACAGGTTCATTTCAAGATCTTTAGACAAGTGCAGGCTATTTTACGACGTACTAAGGAAGAGTCAGAAGTTTGAATGGACCCCAGAACACGAGCAAGCCTTCGTAGAGTCAAGCATTATCTCAAAGACCCGCCATTGCTATCAAAACCGAAACCAGGAGAACCATTATTCCTATACCTAGCCGTCACGAGGTGGCGATGCGCGCGTCCTAGTCGAGAGCAAGAAAAGGAGCGGAAGCCGATACTACGTCGCAAGTCTCTGTTGCTTGGCAGAGACCAGGTACACGTCTCTTGAAAAATTAGTACTAGCATTGGTAGTAGCATCTCGCAAACTGCGCCCCTATTTTGAGTCACACATCGTACATGTTGTGACAAACTACCCGCTAAAAGCTATCATGAGGAAACCTGAACTATCAGGAAGAATGTCTAAATGGTCTGCAGTACACCTCGGTGGATACGACATCCAAGATGCGACCCTAGGACAGCAATCAAATCACAAGCATCGGCGATTTTGTGTCGACTTGATCCAAATGCATCCGAGAATCGCGGATACGAAAATCCTCACTCTAGAAAGAAGCAAGCGAGACGGGCGTCCTGCGGATGCATATCGACGAGCCTCCAACCAAAGGGGGCGGTGTAGGATTAATTCTCCGATCACCACAGGAGATCGATAGCACAAGTCAGTAAGATGTGAATTCAAGGCAACCAACAATGAAACAGAATACGAAGCCTTGATATTGGGAATGAAGCTAGCTCTGGAGCTAGGGGTCAGACACCTGCTCATATCTAGTGACTCTTTGTTAATAGTCAACCACGTGAATGATGAGTTTATAGCCAGAGATTCGAAGATGATTGCATACCTGAAAGTAGCAAAGGAATTAAAACAAAAATTCAAAACTTGCAAGCTTAAACAGGTTCCCAGAGACCAGAACGTGGAAGCAGACGCCCTAGCAACCGTGGGGGCAACATTCAAACCAACGGAGCTATCTAGCTTTCCAATAGCACATATGTTGGAGCCTTCTATCCAGAAGGCAGACGAAATAGACAGGGGTGAACTGGAAGACCCGCAAAGCGAAAAGGACATCCAAGCGATTCTGAGAAAGGTGAGAGCTCTCGGTCACACACAGGCGCGCCGACCAGAAGCCAATCCAAAGAACGATCGGCGCACACCTTACCTAGACTGGCCGCGCCACAACAAGCTACCGGCGATAAGAAGGAAGTGAGAGCTTTTAGAATAAAGGCTTCCAGATTCATACTCATTGATGATATATTATTTAGAAAATCGCTAGCAGGTCCCTACCTACGGTGCCTGGACAAGGAAGAAGCACAGATCGTGTTGCGTGCCCTCCACAATGGGCGAATGTGGAAACCATGCGGGGGCGAGTCCTGCAAACAAAGCCCTCGAGGCACAGGGATATTATTGGCCTTCAATGAAAGCGGATGTAGCAGAGTACGCACGAAAATGTGATGCCCGCCGCGCTCGCGCCTATGATCCACCGGCCAAACAGAGCCTCGCACCCTATTATCTCTCCTTGGCCATTCATGGCATGGGGCATGGACATAGTAGGCCCCCTACCACGGGCCACGAGAAACAGGACCGGATGCTAGCAATGACAGATTACTTCTCCAAGTGGATAGAGGCTGAAGCATTCACGGAAGTAAAGGACAAACAGGTCATCTCATTCATAAAACGAAACATCATCTGCAGATTTGGTATCCCATCAGAAATCATATGTGACAATGGCTCACAATTCATCTCAAACGATACCAAAGGATACTGTGCCAGGTGGAATATCACCTTAAAAAATCAAGACCAGACTCCAAAGTCCAATGGACAAGTCAATCCAAAGAATAAAATCATTATGGACAATTTAAGAAGGAGGCTACAGGAGTTAGGAGGAAAGTGGGCGGATGAATTGCCACTAGTGTTATGGTCGACAGACGACGCCAAAGATAGCAACAGTCAAACACCCTTCACTGGTGTTTGGCGCAGAAGCGATCATTCCATCGAAGTTCTAGTTCCCACCCACAGTATGAAAATATGTCGAGGAACCGAACAATGCGAGAGATGACCAAGCCTGGACACACCGACGAGTGCGAGCAAGCGCAAAAATCCGTCCTGGCCGCCTACAAAACAATCTGTGGCCAGGAGTTATAACAAGAATGTAAAGGCCAGGCTCCTGGAGGTAGGAGACCTGGTTCTCCGAGAGGTGTTCCAGAACACCAAGAATCGAAAAGCAGGCAAATTCGCCTACAAATGGGAAGGACCATACCAGGTAGAAGGAGTTGTTGGCCATGGTGCATACAGACTGATGACTATGGACGGTCAAATCATACAACGCCCATGGAACATACTTCACCTGAAGAGATATTACTTTTGATAATAAGTAGACTTTAGCTTTCAGAATAATGTACTATGAGAAGCCAAATTATTTTTAAAGATAAAATAAAAATCCTTAGTAGGCATACTTTGCGCCACTCTTATTTCGGTGTCTTTAGTTGTTTTTAACTTTAAACCACTATTGGATGGTGTGGTCTGGCAGCGTCCTGGGACCACAATTGCTCTGGTACCCCATGAGATGGCGACAGGTACTTCACATCATTCCAATAGATTTTCTTATTTTTAGGCTTCTCTAAGTACATCACTTTGAATTCTGGTATCTATGGTACTTTAAAAGGATGTCTAGCAGATCACAACCGCCAACGCGGGTGACAAGGCACATGGCACTCCAGCATGCCTAACCTATTTTCTCCACAAGGAGCACCCTCACCAGGCGGATTGTGGAACATACGAAAGGGAGCCTGGCTGACAGCTGAATACGCTTATCCAGCTACCACTGATACCACCCCCTAGACGTAGCTCGCACTAATCGCACTTAATCAGGGCCCCAGCATGCATGCAAAAACGAACATGGAACGTAGGGATATCTGCGCTACTAGAATCCTGCAGCGTCTCCATCTGGTCCTAGAATGACGATAAACTTGGCTCAATGACGCCACCTGCTGGCTTAAAACGAGACGAACACACCTTGCGTCATGAACAAGGTTAAGTAGTCCACATCTTTGCGCGATACGCCTAAATCAACCAAATGGTGGTGACACGACACGACTAGCTAGCTTGGTCTGGATCAGTCTTTTCAGGCTGGTCTAAATCAGCCCCCTGGGTTGACACGGCCATTCCTCCTTACATTGCGGCATACGCCTAAATCAGCCATCAGGCTGACACGGCAGCTAGCTGAGTCAAAACGTTAGCCTTTTCAGGGTAACAGGACTCGCCTAAATCAGTCAAGCAGGCTGACACGGCATAAACTTCCTAAAACAGGGAGAATAAATAGACAAACATGCAATATATAAAACCTTGCCAAACTATGACAAGGGACATTCAAAATATGGCCAAAATACGGCCCTAAGTTTAACCGCCACCCTGGCGGAGCAAACACAAGAACAAAGTTTTAAACTTACAAAGTCTGCCACCTCTGGGCCAGACCGCCAAAAAAGTTTATCAAAACATAAAAACTTAATTATCGGTCACATTAATGACCTCCACCTCTGGTACCTCCTCTGTCTGCTGACCACTCATTTCAGGTACTGCACCAACTTGCATATCCTCAGCCGCCATAGCTCCCTGAGCTCCGTCGGCACATCCCGGGGACATTCCAAAGATCACCCCCAAGACCTGCTCGGCCAAAGACAGAGAGAATTCACCTCACCAACCTCAGGCATCAGCATGCTCAGATCAGGTTGAGCGGGGTAGAGCATCTCCAGCTGCTTCTCCTCTTCCTCTATGGCCTGCTGGGTGGGAGCTTCCTCGAGGGCAGCACGCATCCCACTGATCTTTCCCCGCCAGGTGGCATAAGCAACGACATTGGTGGCCAGGGAGATCAGCTTAGTGATCTTCTCCTCAGACTGCTTCAGAGAGTCAGAGAAAGTGATGCACACCGCCTGGGTTCGAGCCAGCTGATCAGCTCCCTCCTTCAAGTTCTTCTTGGTGACAGCAAGCTCAGTCTTCAGCTCCACCACACGCTCCTTCGTATCAACCCGCTGCTGTGCCAGATCTGCAACAGTTTCTTTCAGCTCCTGGTTCTTGGCGCTGGTAGCACGACTGGTGGTTTGCACTATGTTGATCATCTTCCTGTTGTAGAGTGTAGTCTGAAGAGTCTGGCGCATGAATAATCAGAAGTCAGCAAAAGAGTTGGGAGGCAGAATTTAAGCAAGAAACAGACAGACAGGCAGGTAGAAAATGAAGAATATTTACCATGAAAGCGTTGTGCACGTCATTTTTAACCATCTCCTCTGGGGAGAACTCCGAGAACGTTTCCTCAACAGGAGGAAAGAGCGGCTGATCAATCTCCGGCCAGTAGGGCACCTTGTCCACATTTCCGAAGCCTTCTGGAAAATGAGCAATGATGCCTCCACTAGTAGAAGCACGGGGACTGGCAGGAGGAATAGGCGGATGACGAGACAAATGGATCGACCTCCGAGGGCACGCGAGCAAATGAGCTAGAAACTCGTAGGAGGAGTCTGAAAAGAGGCAGCAGGAGCACTCCTCTTGGAGGCAGAGGCCACATCAGGGCTGGCAGAAGGTCTCTTTCTTTTAGCACTTTGGAGGATGAGTTCCAATGGATCAACTTTTGAACCTGCAAGCATACACGGTCTTAGACGACAAAACGCTCAAAACATCAAGCAGCAACGGCGTGCAAACGAAAGCGGTTACAAAAACCTTACCAGAAGACATGCTGTGGGCTGATTGAGGAGGATTGGAGGAGGAAGCAGGCGAGAAACCAGAAAGCAGGTCTGGAAACTTTCTCTCAGATTCAGAGATGCGAGAATGTACTTCTGCTGCAGGCAGGGATCTTGGCGCCAATACGGGTAAGGTCACAGGGGCCTGCACGAAGACGATGAAGTAAGCTAGTAAGCAGCGAGATAAAGTAATCCAGGCGACAGGGAGGCTACTTACTCGAAGTCAGAGCCCACTTCTCGAAAATGTAGTCAGCAGGAGGCTGGATGGAGTCCTTCCTCACGTAGAAGAAGTCCTCAAACCATTTCTCATCACGGGACTTTGACGCATGTTTGAAGGGAGCCTCTCCATGGCTCCGGAATGAGAACCGACCCCCGCCCGGATCGATGCTATACATATGGGCCGGATCGCCCGAGTGATAGATTTGCGATTTCTCGACCGGCGGCGAGAATAAAGAAGAACTCTCCAAATGGCAGCGAAAATTTGTGCCATGGCGAAATTATTGGTAAAGATAAAATCTTGGATGAGTTTAGGGAACGGGAAACGGAGGCCATATTTAAATGGGTACAATTAGAAGCAAACCCACCCCGGACGAAGGGCGTCGACTTTTCCCCCGATTCGAGATGGCAATATCCACCCCGTCACCAAGACCATGCAGACTCTTGATCCTAGGAATGTCGGCTGGAGTTAGGGCGGAATCGCAATCGTGTGGGTGTCTAAAGAGTCCCCGAGAAGGGAAAGTGGGGTCAAGATTACGGTCGGAGGGTGTTGGGGTTGACGAAGATTGTCGGGTTTTGCCCATAATGGAGAAAGGAAATGAAGATTAAAAGAAAGAAAGAAGATGGATTACCTGATGATGAAGACGGGGAGGGAACAGTGAAGCCGATGAAGATTAAAGGGGAAGAAGATCGAGGGTTTAAGAGGGGAGAGTTTTTGAAATGATTTGAGTGATTAATGAAAGTGGGAGAGAGACGTTGGGGTTATAAAGAAGAGAGAGGGAGTTGGGTGCGGAGAAAGAGGAATAGGGCGGCTGGATGTGATAGGTTGCATGGGAAGAAGTAAAAGACGGCGTAGGGTTTTAAATATTTGGTTACGTAAATTCCTTGCTCAATACTTGAAAGCGTACTTCGCAAAAAATTTGGGGCAAACTGTTTGGGCTAAAAATAGCATAATAAAGAAAGCCCATTTGGTGAAATAAAGATTGCAAAGATGTGAGGAGGAGGAAGGGAGCCCGCGGTTAGAGAAAAGGGGGACGGGCTTGAGAAGGATCAAGGGCCCATCATAGAAGGTGCCCGCATTAAGGAAAGGAGTGTCAGGGAGAAGTTAGGGAGAATTTAGGGAGATCGAGGAGAATTGGCAAAGGAGTCCGGATTAGGAAAGAAGTCTTTATGGAAATAATATTCTCTTTCCATATTCGAGATAGAGTATATCTAGGGTTCTTACCCTATAAATAGCAAGGGAAGGAAATCAAGAATTCATTCATTCACTCATCCGTTCATTCAAGATAATATTCAAGACAATCGCATCACGACATACCATTTGCAAATATACTCCGTACGTGATCTTGCAGGCCTGATACCTAACGCCAGCAGGATTAGCATAAACGTTGTCATTGTAATCATCCTCCTATTCTTATAGTGCAATACTTGGCAGGGTACCGCCCCTCCCGCGGTTGTTCCCGCATTGGGTTTTCCGCGTCACCAAAATCTTACGTGTCAATTTACATTACGCACTTTATTTTCCGTTTACTTATAAATCATCATACAACCAACCAACGAATATAGACTACATTGACCCTAAATCGACAGGTAAAAAAGACCTAAACAGTAGCCTTGAACGTTTCAAAGCCATATTGGTCATCTTGGGTAACCATAAAGTGGAAGGTATTGATTATGGTGAGACTTTTGCACCTGTTGTGAAAATGGTGACAATACGAGCCTCCTTGCTATGGACGCTGTTAAAAAATGGGAACTCCATCAAATGGACGTGCACAATGCTTTTTTGTACGGTGATCTCACTAAGGAAGTTTATATGAAGCTGCCACAAGGTTTCAGCAAGGGTAATGAAGGTAAAGTATGTTGTTTGCGGAAGTCATTGTACGTACGGTCTACGTCAGACCCGAGGTGTTTGTTTGCCAAGTTAGTTACTGCCATGCAAACATATGGATTTTTCCTTTCTTATTCGAACTATTCCTTATATATTCAGCTTGTCTTAGAGTAAGGCCGTATGTCTCCATGTTTTGGCTTATGTTGACGATCTTGTTATTGCTGGGAGTGACTCAACTACCATTTCTTCATGCAAGTCCTATCTTGGTAAATACTTCCAGATAATAGATCTGCGCAGCTTGACATATTTCTTGGGAATATAGGTTACTCGAAACTGTTGGAAGTAATGCTAAGGCTAGCAATGTCGTCTAAATACATTGTATTAGAGAGATGCCTTCCATTACCTCGTAAAAGCATCTCACCACTACTTGCATAATTATAGCCATTAACTTCATGTTTATTGCCATGTTTATGGTGGAGTTATGTCATTATCTTTGTGATTATTATGTTAATTAATCACTATAAATATGAGAAGTGTAGTCATTTGAGAGACACGTCTTCCATATATCTCTACTACTTCTCTATGATAATTTTGAGCATACCATATGAGTTCCAACTTCTAATGGTTGAGTACACAACTTTTAGGAGTGTTGTGTGACCTTGGGGTCGACGCCTATATCGATTTGTACCGTAGTCGGGGCGATTTCGTTTCTCATTCAGTGGCCTCCATACCACGACACAACAACAAATATTCTCTAATTATATCTTCGCTCCTATAGTGATACTATATTTCCAATAGAAACTCTGAGGAAATTTTCTTAAATCAGCAGAAATATACTCTTGAGATTATATGAAAGATGAGTCTTTGGGGTGCAAAACCTGCTATTACTCCTATATAGCAGCACCACTCGCCTGGCCTGGCTAAGGGGGCTATTCTCAAGGACATACTCCGTATAAGCTTATCAACGATTAGTGGGTCGTCGGTTAATTGAATAAGTTAATGATTTCACACAATCAAGCTCGATATAGTTAGATTTTAGACAGTCATGGTTAAACTCCTTTGGTCGAGTTAGATATACCAACTCAAAAGCATTCACTTGTTACTTTGTGCTTTCAACGAGTCAACGTCAACACTTCTATTGGCTATCTAGTAAGTTTCTCTACTAGCAATCTAGCATTTTAGAGTTGGTGTTAGAGAAAATGAAATTTGAAAAGACGGCATGAAATTCTAGTCAAACACGGTTAAGATTCGATAGATGTATATACATTAAAGTGAGAATATAGTGTATTTAGACGTGTATATGCTGGCTGCCCATTTTACAAACTTTGGTGGAATTGTATAGTCCATCGTAGAAATCTGGGACTTTACTTTGACAAATACTCTCTATTTAAGTCTAAATATATTATTCTATTTCTTTTACAATTATGTTAATGCATTTAAAAATATAAAATTTTGTATACTTTTATAGTTGAAAATTTGGTTATATTATAAGAATTCTTCTTTTTATGTACGATAAATTGGAATGTGTAATGATCTTGTCCATCTCAGTCATTTGTATGTGTATTTCAGTCAATAATTTACTTTTCTAATTTGGAAGCGCATTTGATGAGCAATTTATTTTACACTCAATATAGTGCACTTGTCAACAAATAATTGGCTCTCTTATCTTTCTTTGATTATTGTGTTAAAATCAAAGGTAAATAAATAACTGAATGGAGGGAAACATACTAAGGTTAGGAGCGAGTATACCTTCATGGTTGGTGAATCTTCTCACAAGCATAATGTTGATATGTTATTGTACAAGTCCGAATATATTAAGCCTTTCAATTTCTAAACTATTATCATAATTTCAACTGGAGTCGTAATGCAATCCATCTATTATACAATAGACTATAGATGGGTGGCATTAGGGTATTGTCACTCTCATATCTACTAGTCTTTCTATTCATTTTTTCAAGGTCTTCTAATTTGTACATACTATAATAGTGGTCAAGTCTATGAACTATTTTAAGATCTCTTAAGTCCTTGTCTATACATTTGTCATAAAGAAAATAGAAAGATCTTAAGCCGCCCTCTCCTTGTAATTTGTAACTATCAAATCCCTTAATTTCTAACCATACATTCCTATAACTTGTTCCTTGTACTCCTTAGTCCTTACTTTGATCACAAAATTCGTTTATCTTTTCCACTTGTAGTTTCCTTTTGGGGAGTAGCAATAATGATTAAGAGAATGTAATATATTGATTCACATTCATTTTCTCCTTACTTTGATTAGTTTTTCTATTCCACTTAGCCAAGGTTATGACCCTTATTGAATTTTCTAGTCTATAATCTTTTGTAGAGTTAGTCCCGTAAAATAGTTATTGCTTTTTTAAAATATAATGCTTTTAGAATTAATCGTTACTATTAAGGGCGAATTAGACAAGACAGATCGCTACCAGCTCAATTACGACTCTATCAAAGTTCAATGAAAGTTCGACTCGAGGTTGGACTTCACTCGAGAACTAAACGAGTCAAGTCAAACTAACGTTGCATTGATCGGCTCGAAACTATGTGATTACATATTTAGAAAATTCCTTGCTTTTATAAGAATATTTTATCATGCATGATTGCATTTTTCTATCTCCATATCAAATGTTTTTGTAATCAACCTCGGAATCCTATTCTTAAAAATATTGAAAGAAAAAAAAATGAAAATGTGATAATTATATATAGGTTGGCGTTAAGCTTGAGGTCAATTTTTCAAGTTCAGGCAAGTTCAAGATCGGTTCCAGTTTAAATGTTGGTTTGTGAACACAAGCTAAGCAAGGTCATTTCCGTGCTCCACTCGACTCTTTATCACCCTAGACTCTTTACCTACGTTGATATTTAAAAATATTAAATGTAAAGTTATATTTTCTCATACTAAATACTATGTATAAGTTTACGCGTTACATTTCCGGATATTCTATATTGTGAGATTATGCGAGGAAGGTAAATTTCTACTCAAGAATGTCTTACACTGTAAGTAGTTGTTGTGTCAACATATTGAATGATTAGATCATAAAGTTCAAACTTATAACTATTCGTAAGTCATCAAGACTCAAGAGTCATTTTCGGCTTGAGTTTGTACAGTAGTGACTTGAATGTTCTATA
Source organism: Silene latifolia (assembly GCF_048544455.1). Taxonomy (NCBI): domain Eukaryota; kingdom Viridiplantae; phylum Streptophyta; class Magnoliopsida; order Caryophyllales; family Caryophyllaceae; genus Silene; species Silene latifolia. Next base: position 21,884,229 of record NC_133527.1, on the reverse strand, counting down.
CTTCTTGTCTTCTATAGTTCTATTACTCCCTCCATGACGGTGAGTTATACCTGAATATCTCATGTGAATATGTTGTTACTTTTACCATATATGGGTTATTAATGTTATAATGTATGACTTAAGGGCATAGGTTAGAAAAACTCAAATATTAATTGGTGATTTATTTATAGAAGATTCTATATACCGAGTATAACCATAACATTCTCCCGAGACTATTTAATTAGTATAATTTTTTGACAAATCTCTTTTTAGGCTTCCAATCAATTGTCTTAGGTAGACTCATAGATTAGATCCTATATTCAATGTACGGTGAGCTTAATTTAGAATACTAGATTATGGTGTACACGTATTGCAATTAGTTCCATAAAAAGAGCATAATCTATATCTATCTATCTATATATATCTATATTAATAAAGGAAGCTTTTTTCGAGCGATTATAGAGTCTCCAATTTTTACGAACTACTTAATTAATTTACTAATTTAAAAGATAAATAATGAGAAGATTAAATAAGATTAAATCAGTTTACAACTACAGCTAGAATTTTCAAGAGAATTTTTATCCGATAGTCACAAGTATTGATAATTTATAAGAGAATTTTTGTCGAAGATAATACGAAGTATTTGTTTCTATCAAATTCTTCTAACAAATTCTATGTTTGATCAATATAGCAGAGAAACCAAGGTGGGGTCTAATTTAAAGTCTTATCTTGCATATGATTATAAATAGCCAAGGATCTTCGTCATTCCCCCACTCAATATTTTCTTAACAACACACATCTTTTATTTTATTTTTCTGCTAAATATTTTGTTATTAAATTTGTGAATTTTTTTAGCATCTTATTATTTGTTATTGTTTGTATTTTCATTGTACGACTATATTACAATAATATTGATATTGATCAACACCTGAATTTAATCGTGCCAAATTATTTGCAGGTTTAACAATAGTTTGATACGGTGAGTCGGTGATGATAGCTTTGGAATTATTATTGTACTATGAGTAAAGAGGTATTTCTGAAATTTACGGTTCACAAATTTATTTAGTTATTTATTGGCGTCATACAATACAATTTCTTTACGTTTTAATACACATATATTACAGTCAGACATTAATGTCGATGGCAGAGTTCTATTCAATCTATAAAATTAAGAGATATAGTGAGTATGATCATGATTCACTTGAGATACAGAAGAAGTAACATTATTTATTAGTCATGCGAATATACAAAGATTTAAGATTCCCATGGTGGTAGAATTTGTTATTTATATTAGTCCTTTGCCTTCATCTATGTATATATGAGTAATATACTTAACCCGTTGTAACTATAAAACGGATATCTAACGCGACTCACATCAAACAATACTTCCTTTGTCCCAATTAGTAATTCTTAACTGAACCCAAAAACTAAGCTTCTAATATAATTCGTGGATACATATAAAAATATAAAAGTCATTACAGGAAAATTTGAATTGATGCCCACATCAATTTGTAAAAGTAGTTTATAATTTTATTTTATTTTATCTCAAGTCTCAAACAACAAAAGAATCCAACTACAATCTTAACTACACTATAAAACTCAGAGAATTGTATTGTTAGCAAACCAATGTTAACAATTGTACACAAATCAAGTGTTTTCTCAAGTTAAAATGTTGAATCTTAGGGCGCTAGATTTAGTTTTAAACAATATGAAGAAAATATATAACTTTGTAAGTATAATGATCAAGTTTATTAAAAAAAGTAGTAGAATTCTAAAACTAATTAATTTTCTCTTTGATAAAGCCAAATTGCTATTGTCGGCTCGCCGCTAAAACTTAAATGGAAATTGAAAGGGAATTTTAAAACAATGTTTGGAGTGATTCAATCAATTATTGTTAATGCGGGAGAAGTGGAATTTTTAGAGCAAAAGAAGTGGCTAATTCATGTTTACAACGTACACTTGGGGTAAGAGTAGTAGCAAACAAAGTGGCTAATTCAGGTTTAATACATTATGGAATTAAACGAACTAACGCAATATGATAGTAATTCTCATTATCAATAACTTAATTAGGTTATATGACTTCCGCGTCGTCAGTATTGCAAGTACATTACACTTTACTCTCCTTTCCGTAGTTATTTTAGCTTTATATTGATTTTTTTTATCTCACGAAGTGCGCACATAGTTTCTTTACAATAAAGGGGAGAGAGAATTCGAATCTGGGACCTATTGTCCACAATACATCCGTCTTAACCACTAAACTAAACATCTTCAGTTTTTAGCTTTATATTGATGTGATTAAGTATTAAGTAACACCGAATATTACAAGTGGCCCGTGCATCGCACGGGCATTAAATCTAGTATATATATAAAAGAGAGTTTTTTCGAGCGATCTGAGAGCGTCCACATCATCAAAAATCAATTTAGGAAAGTATAATTTTTGATGTAAAAAATAAAGTGGAAAATCTTTTAATTATTATAATATGTATATTTCCTAAATTATATTCAACTGATATTTCCAATTTTTATATCAAACTTTTACATTTCATTTAGCAAAAAAATATCGTTAAAAAAATTATGAAAATAATATAATTAGCTTTTTGCTGAAAAATGCTATCATTAGAGTATAAATTTCATATTATTTCCACATATTAAAGATGGTGTACTTTTTAATACGTAAAATTGTGTACTTTTTAGTATGTTTTGTCCCACATTGGAAAATAAGTAGTTGTGGTGAATATACTACATATAAATAGTAGAATTGTCCCACATCGAAAGATTAGTATAAGGTGATGTGATCCTATGATTATAAATAGGATGCATATTTGGAACTTATGTATCCACCCAAAATTTTTTGAGTCTCATAAATATTGTTTTAAAGAGCTCTTAAAATTTTCTATCATTATCTACGATATGATATAAAAAATAATAGTCTCCTGACACAATACAAAACTAAAGATTTTACTAATGGTTGTCTTCTAAATACAGTAAGTGGTTTTACCTTTAAAGAAAACTAATATGTATACAATAGTGGTTTTTTAAGAAGAGACATGTATTTCTTGGTATGTTATATCTTTTACATTGAAAAATAATGTAGGCATTATGAACATACTACGTCTAAATAATTAAATTATGTATCTCACATTGAAATAATAGTATACGGTAAGGTGATTCTATAAATATAAATAGGAGGCATCCTTGAAACTTAGGTATTAATACAAAATTTTTTGATATAAAAGATATAGACTTTTTAGTATGTTATATGTCCCACATTAAAAAATAATGTAGGTGTTGTGAATATATTATGTATAAATAATAGAAATGTCCCATATATATACATTTTCTATATTATATTAAAGTGATGTTTATAATTTTGATATAAAAACTTTATATTTCATTTGAAAAAAAAAAGTATCGTATGAAAATTATATAATTAGATTGTGACAAAAAAATGCTATCATTAGAGTGTATATTGTATTGTATTGTATTTTCTCATTATTAAATCGGGTTGATGTCAAAGTAGGTGCAAAAAAAAATGGTGTACTTAGTATGTTATTTGTCCGACATTGAAAAGTAACGTAAGTGTGGTGAATATAATATGTATAAATATTAGAATTGTCCCACACCAGAAGATTACCATAAGGCATGGTGATCTTATGATTATAAATAGAAGTCATAACCCAAAATCTTTTGATTCTCTTTAGTATTGCAGAGATAACTCTTAAAAGAGTTTGTATTACTGTCTCTACAATAATGATTTCTAACCTAAGTTAATGTTTGGAAAATCTTTTATTTATTATAATATATACTATCAAATAGAATTTTCCCACATCGAAATATAGCATAAGGTGGGTGATTCTATGAGCATCCTTGGTACTTAGGCATAAACCCAAAATCTTTTGAGTCGCTTAAGTATTGTCTTGGAGAGCTCTTAAAAGTTTATATCATTATATTTTCTACCTATAGATTTTATATGTCAAATATTGAACAATAATGTAGGTCTGGTAAATATACTATGTTTAAATAATATAATTAGAATTGTGTTAAAAAATATTCTATCATTATAGTATAGGTTCTTATCATTTGCACATATTTTAATTATGATAAAAAAATAGAAAACAAACGTCCATGGTAGCATGTGTAATCTATCAAAGTTCAAGGTTACCATGAGAAATTTTCAATATTATAATGATATAGTTAATTAAATTTGCATTTAAAAGAGAGATATCCGTACCAATAAAACAATAAAGGGGTATTATTTTTTAATTGTTATTTTATTGTCACGCCATCAAACTTAACGTCCATTTAACAGCCTTTACATTAGGGGGTAACATGGGCAAAAAATGGAACCTCAAGGGTACCATAGATTTTTAAAAGTAGGGGTAACATGGAAAATCTAACAAAATTAAGGGGTATCACGGGAAATTTCCGTATCTCAATTATGTTAAATTTTTTTTGAAGAAAAACAACGTACGAATATTAATGGAGAGTATTTGATCATATTATTAAATTTAAATATAACTATTAGATATAATGAGTAGCAATTGTCAGTATTTGGTATTCGAGATCTGGTTGGATGTCGAACTAAGTGCAAAAAAGATGGTGTAATTCTGAGTATGTTATTTGTCCCACATTGAAAATAATGCAGGTTTGATAAATATATATTACGTATAAATATTAGAATTGTCCCACATCAGAAAAAAAAAATTCCAATTTTTGTGAATATATTACTTATAAATATTAGAATTGTCCCACATCAGAAAAAAAAAAGTTCAAATTTTTGTGAATATATTACTTATAAATAGTAGAATTGTCCCACATCGAAAGATTAGTATAAGGTGGGGTGATTATATGATTATAAATAAGAGTTAACCCACATATATATTAATCTTTTATTTTTTTTGAAAGAGATATTTTAATAATATGTAAACAAATCATTAGACATATAATGTAAACATTAAACGCGTATAATTTTTTTTTTGCATTATAAATAAGCTAATTACCCCGTTGCAACGCACGGGCATTCAAACTAGTTAACTATCAAATCAAGTCTTATTATAGGGGAGCAACATCTTTTTCTATTCACGGAGATGCACATTCTAAATGGAAACTTGGAAAGGAATGGATCATGTTTATAGTGGGAGCATCACATGTGCGCATGGCAATAGATTTCGGATTCTGTTCAGATTGTACGAGTGGAATTTGGACAGTAATATTTTAAATTCAGTGGATATGGATATGGATGCAATTCTGTTCAGATTCTACTAGTGAAATTTGGACAGTAATATATAAATTCAGTGGAAATGGATATGGATGGAATTCATATGCGTAAAAACGGAACCGAATATGGACTTATATGATCGAAATTCAAATTCTATCCTAGATCCATTTTTATTCTATTTCAAAATAAAAATTAAAAACAAGTTAAAAAAATAGTAAAACTAATTACTTATCTTAAAGTTTTTCATAAACTAAACTATGATTTCTTTCTCATTAACATTTTTTTGATTACAGAATATTTTTTGTTACCGTTACTGTGTTTTATGAAAACTTTATTTTATTATATTTACAACTTTACTTTTATCATTTGTATTCTAATATAAAAAATATAATATGCAAATTTTTAGTATAACCCAAAAACTAGTATTTTAGTTTTTTTTTTTTTTGGTAACATGTGAGCTTTTTATATAATATTTTAGTATTTGAAAAGTGATTTTGTTTCAATCCAAAGTATACGTGATAGACCCAGATCCAGCTCAGATATTGTGGATCTGGATATGGATATCCGAATTTCAGACCTTGTGGATCTGGACCAGATCTGGATCCACTATAAGAAATAAGGATATGGATCTTAAGAATCCTATCCAGATCATACCCGTTGTCATCCCTACTCACATGTGTCAATATATGTTATGTAATTTATGTTGGATTAATTAAGTATTATAATCCTAATTATAGAGTCAAATAAAAAGGCTATTAGAATCGATATATGAGAATATATTATAGAAGCAATTGTATTGATTATTAACTTGTGTTTGTACAAAGATATAATATGCTATTTAGGGAAAAATCATGAAAGGCAGTCATAAATTACCTTGTAAGATGGATAGAGGCAACGACACTCTTGGCTAACAGCTAGCTTTTACCCCCAACCACACACCCCCCCCCCCCCCAGTTGGAGTGGAGACTCGAGACACCCAACTTGGAAAGAAATTCGTGAAGCATGGCCAAGGGCTTTTGTGAAGATATCCACGAGTTGAGCTTTTGTGTGGACATAGCTAAGAGCAATGGTACCGTTTTGTATTTCATCACGAATAAAGTGGCAATCAATTGTAATGTGTACGTTCCTGAAAGACCGGATTCCGCGCAATGTAAAGTGCGGATTTACTGTCGCATTGAAATTGTATTGGCTTAGTATAAAGAATACCGAGAAAATTGAGCAAGCCTTTAAGCCATTTTAGTTCACATGTCGTGTATGCTATGGCTCGGTATTCGGCTTAAGCGGAGGAACGAGAAACTGTTGCTTGTTTCTTGGTTTTCCACGAAATAGGTGAGGAACCTAATAAAACGAGGTAGGCAGATATATAACGACGGGTGGTTGGATATGTAGCATAGTCGGCATCGCAATAGGCGTTGAGACAAAGGTCGCTGTCGGAGTGAAGGAGAAGACCCTGCCATGGCGAGTTCTTTAAGTAGGGAAAAACTTGTAAGGCCGTATTCCAATGGTCCTTTGTAGGAGCATGCATGAACTGGGCTAAAATGTGGATCGAATAGGTGAGCTCAGGACGCATAATGGTGAGGTATATGAGGCGACCCACGAGTGGACAGTATGGTTGAGGATCGTGCATAGACTCGGCACTGGAGAGGCCTAACTGATGATTTTGTTCCATTAGAACAGAGGCGGGCTTTGTACCAAGTAGACCCGTTTCGGACAAGATGTCGAGGGCATATTTCCGTTGAGAGATGAAAATTCAACTTTTATGATGGACAATGTCGAGACCAAGGAAGTACTTTAGTGTCCCCAAGTCCTTCATGTAGAAACATTGGCTAAGGTACTCCTTAAATTGGGCAATCACGTTAGAATTGTTCCCACATATAACCAAGTCATCTACGCAAATGAGAACATGTATCTCAGTGTTTTGTCGAGATATAGAGAACAACGAGTGATCATATGGGAATTGTTTGAATCCATAAGTAATGAGGGCAAGCGAGTTTTGCATACCAACATTGGGGGCCGTATCGTAGCCTGTATAAAGATTTTCGTATCGACATACTCTCCCATCACCTGACGAAAGAAAACTGGGCGGAGGCTTCATGTATACTTCTTCATGTAGATCGCCAAGAAGAAATTAATTATGAACATCCATTTGATGAGTTTCCCATTGCTTGGCTATGGCAATAACAAGTAATGTACGGACTTTGACGAGCTTTATAGTATGAGTGAAAGTTTCATTGTAATCCACACCTTCAATTTGTCTATTACCCATGACGACCAAGTGGGATTTGTAACGTTCAATCGATCCATCCGAATTATATTTTATCTTATAAACCTATTGGAACCGATAGCCTTTTTTTTCGGAGACTGTAGTACCACATTATATTTTATCTTATAAACCAATTGAAAGACTGTAGTACCACATATTTTTGTGCATAGTGAACTCGGTCGAGTAGGCTTTACTCGACTGAGTGGGTCATCGAGTGTTTTGAGGCAGGCTACTACCTTGGGTTCACTCGGCCAAGTATGTGTGACACTCGGCCGAGTAGGACGTACTCGATCTAGTATGTCTGGTACTCGACCAAGTGTCCGGTCTAATGAATCTTTTTTCCGCGGTTTTGATTAAAATGGTTAGAGAAGTATATATAGCATGCTAATCAGTTTCTAATCTTTTCTTAAACATTTTTACTAAAACCTAAACTACGTTACTGCTTCTCTAATCATCTACATCATTATCAACCCAAAGGGTGATCGATTGTGAGTCCTAACATCTCGTATTCCGTGTCTATTGTAGTAATAAGTATTCATTATGCTTTATCAATTTGTTATTATAAGTTGTGCAAACCCTAATTTGGATTGATTTTGGGATTAAGAGGTGGTTAGTGATGGTTTGTGATTAGTATTGTTTGATTATCTTTGTTAGGTGGCGATTTCGTAGAAGAGTAGTTCTAGCTTCATTGTTGTGATTGATTGCGGGATTTGTGAATAAGGTAAGATTTCCCTACTCAATTATCTATATGATTGACTATAAGTTGGTTGGAAATATGTGTTTATCTTTGATGTGGATTATTGTGTTATTTTGATATTGGTGACATTGTTGGTATTGATTGTGGAACCATTGTCGGGAGATGGTCTTCACCCCTAGGGGTGAGAAAAACCGGATATCCGATACTGTTTTGGAAACCGTATCGGATATCCGGTTTTTTAAATCTTCTTGTTTAGTATCCTTATCCGATACGGTTTTTCCGTATATACGGAAACCGTATATCCGGTATCCGGTTTTCAGCCTCACTTATGTAATTTAATATATTTTTTTTCCTTTTCTATGTGTGATTGATGGTTTTTTTAAGTAATTTAAAAGAATTTTAAAAAGTTATAAGAGTAAATAACTTATAAAGTTTAATACTAATAAGGTGTAAACACAAACATATTGAATATTTTGTGATTTATGTATATATTTTAATATTTTATTCTAGAAAGAAGGCAACCGTATCGGAAACCGTATATCTTGTTTCATATTTTACCGATCCTTATCCGATACGGTTTTTAAAGAACCGTATCGGATATCCGGAAATCCGTATAGCGTGAAATATAATAAAACCGTATCGTATAATTTTGCTCAGCCCCATTCACCCCCATGTTCACCCCTTGTGGCTATTGTCACAAGGGGGATGTGCACATTAATGGTATGGGTTCGCTTGTTGTGATGAGCGGGGATTAGGTGACAAGGTTGCGGTCTACCACTAGCGGTGTGGGTACCTGTTACGACGGTAACCTGGCAGGTTTGGGCTGCGGTTCAGACATTTATATTTGGAGGTTGAGATTGTTTATTGTAGGATTGTTTTGTACTGTTTGTTGTATTGTAGCTCATGATTTATCAAATAGTTGACTGATCCTTTTATTTTTTCAAAACCTGCGGTGATCCATTGGGGGATGGTGACACTACTACAAATCCAGGCAACTACAACGCCCCTTTAACACTGATTATTCACGAAAATCACAATAGACGTTGTAGAATGTATGGCGCGAATTTTACTAAAATTAATTACAACGGGTATGGTTATAAAAAACATTGTTAGTAGTTTTAACAACGGGTAACACATGCGGAACCGTTGTTAATAATTTGGCGCAAAATTAGCGCAAAGTTAGTGAAAAGTAATCACAACGGTTACTTTTGAAACCCGTTGTTAAAACATATTTGACAACGGGTGTTTTTTACAACCGTTGTGAAAACTTATTTGACAACGGTTGTTGATTTACAACCGTTGTTAAAACATATTTGACAACGGTTGTTGTTTAATAACCGTTGTCAATACCTTCCATACTATAAACCACACAAACACAAGTCTGCTGCAGCCACAAAACACAAACCTTAATACACAAACACAAACACAACAGACAAACACAAACACAAAACACACACTTTCTCATCGTCTCTTTCTCTCTTTCTCTCTTTCTCTCTTTCTCATCGTCGCTTTATCTTCTCGCCGTCACTGTTGATTTCATCGTCTCTTACGTTCTCGTAATTATCGTAAATCTCGCCATCCTTTGTTAGTTTCATCGTCATTATTTTCTTTTTCTAATTATTTCATTTGCATGTATGTGTTTTTATCGACCATTATGCTATTTGTTTAAGTATTATTTGCATAATTAGCTAGTAAAACAAAGAAGAAACAAGATGAAGAAGCAAGATAAACATAATTAATATAGAAGTATATATATATATATATATATATATATATATATATATATATATATATATATATATATTTATAAATACATAAATTAAAAAAAATTACATTAATAAAAATGCAATTTTTATATTTTCATAGAGGATCTTATTCTCCTCTATCATATCCGTCCTCTCCTCCTTGACTATTTGGAGGTTCCGTTCAGCAGTTGCTATATCGTCATATAGCCGCAATCGCTATTCGCTCCCGTCAAGCCATCTTCTTTGGCGTCCTTCAAAATGGATCGAGCATCCGCAAGGTAGCTCCTGAAACTTTCCTCAATATGGAGCAACCGGCGGATGAAACTGTTGTTGTTCTCGATCATAGTAAGAGTCTTAAGGATGATATCATTCATTTTGTTGGAGTTTGGAGTTTGTTTTGAAAGATTAAGTAGGGTTAATTTATTTGGAGTTTGTTTTAGCAGTTAGGGTTTGGAGATGTATATATTGAGATAATGGAAATGTTAGTTGAGATAATGCATGTATTTATACTAAGCAATGTGTGGGTTGAGTTGTTTTTTAATTAATATATATGTTAGGAAGTTGTGTCATAATCATCATCATATCTCTCAATGCTGCTTCAAATCTTATTACTAACCCTTCTCATTCCATATTGTCCGTTCATATGCACAGTGATGGCAGTAATAATGCATGCATCGGAATTATAACGGGTCGTAATTATGCATGCATCTAGTAATATTTAATTTATTTATTTTTTATTTTTTAAGAACAAACAACAACGGTTATTTACAAACAACCCGTTGTCTTTAGTTATAACAACGGTTTTGTATATTACAACCCGTTGTTATAACTTTCCCCCCAAAATTGAGTCACACTTTCCACAACGGGTTTTTATACTTAAAACCGTTGTTAATATTTTTAACAACGGTTTCCTTAAGAAAACCAACCGTTGTTAAAACCTTTTACAACGGACGCTTTAACAACGTCCGCTTTTTTATATAACAACGGTTTTTTACCGTTGTTATAGCCTGTATTTGTAGTAGTGATGAGCAAAAGTCTAGCTGGTTTTGTTGTTGAGCTTACATGAAGGTTAGATGGGACGCTTGCGAGACGATAACTATTAGCTTACGCCGGGTCTTTTAGCTTCTGCTGAGTCTTACACATTTTAGTCTTTTGGTTATGGTTGTTTTTCCGTTTGTATTTGGTATTTTGTTTATGTATCTTTGATTAAACTCCTTTAATTTAAATATACGTTCTTTTATGGTCAATTTGATATACCTTTTCTCGGGTAACCAAGATAGTAGAACTTTCGTTTACTAAGGTTGGCCTTGGTAAGACACTTTGGTAGATGAGGGTGTTACTGCAAAAACGAATTATGTACGTCCATCTGATGCAGGACCAAGTGCTTGTTGGGGTTGGTGTCCTTAACAGTTAGTGCAAGGACTTATAAACCTCTAAAAGGATCAAAGGGCATACTTTGGTATTATCATCAGTTGATCCACGTTTATCAATAACGGTTGGCTTGCTAGATAAGTTTGACGTTATTGTCATACAGATGGCGGTGATCAACTGGTCCCTAAAAGTCACACCTATAGGATACGTTTGAGAGACATGACAAGATGAAAATACTTTGTCATGTAGATGCTAAGATTGACTAACCAGATTAGTCCGAGTTATTTGACTAGTAATTAGTCAAATATGTGATGTTGAGATATTATATTTAATACGGATTAAATATCATGGGCTAAGGCGAATTAACTAGTTAATTCGTAAAATTAAATATAAAACGATTTATATTTAATTAAATGTATATTGAATATAATTATACAATACTTTTTTTGTCGGACACGAATTAATAATTCAAATAACCCGTATTATTAGCCGATGCCTTAATTTCCGATAACCGATAACATTTATAATCAAACCGCGTCATATACATTTGGAATTTAATGAACCGGACCACGAGTTAAAACCAAGAGGAAGTGGAAGCCCACTTCCCTTGTGTGGGTCTCGGTTTTGCCGAGTGAGAGGGATCAAAAGGGAGAGCTTCTCCTCCCTTCTGACCTAATCATCATTTGAAACAAAAATTAGGGTTTTGAAGAGCATTCTCCTCTGAAAAACCTGAGATCTCTCATCTCGAAAAAACTCACATCAGTTCTCCCAATATTGCAAAGCAATCGGAGAACACCATCTAGCACAAGGGCATATCTCGGACAAGGTCTTGGGTGCAACAATTAGGAGGGAATCTGGTTTGATTTCTGTTCTTTACGCCGTGCATCAAAGGACCCGAGGTTGATTTCTATACATTAATCATTTCATTATGTTTTTCGTTTTATGACTATAAATTGCATGTTTAAATTTACGTTATAGTCCTGCAATTAAAGGGTAGTATACGGATATTAACCCTCAAGTGGTATCAGAGCGAGGCCACGTGAATTTTTCCATGTGTTTTTCATAAAACTATCTTGAAACGATTTTTGTTTTGTTTAAAAATCCGTGCGGCTGCAGTAATTCTCACGGCAGAAATTTTTTTGTTATTGCTGCGTTTTTGGTTGCATTGGGAACCGTGTCCTGTTTACTCGGTTGCTCTTGTTGTTGTTTTGTCTCGAAAACCGTACCGTGACATGTTTTACACGGGTTATTTTCGTTTTGATTTTATGCATATTGTTATTTTACACGATCATTATAACAATATGTTAATGTCTAGCTTTTTGGAGATTTGTTTTCAATCAGTTTTGATCAAAATAGCGTTTGTTTTGTCTCGCCAAAACTGTTTCACGAGGGTTTGAAGTTTTCAGAGGTTTTTGCACTCGATCGACCAAGTTTTTAATCGATCGAGTGGTTTTTCTGACAAATTTTTGCTCGATCGAGTCCCTGTTGTACTCGATCGACCTGCTTTTAAAACCCCACTGCTCGATCGAGAAGTCCTCGTACTCGATCGAGCAGTATTGCTGATATAAGTCCTCGATCGACCACCGCTACGTCGATCGAGTACCTCCCCGATTAGCATACCTCTCGATCGACTTGCGCTTGATCGATCGAGCCCTCTAATCCCTCGATCGAGCACTTATGTCCCTGGATCGAGGGATTTCGTCTTTGACAGCTTTGAAAATTTGTTTCTTTTGATTTAAATTTTCTTTTGGCTTCAATATGTACTTTATACGGATATAGTACACTCGCTATGATTGTGAAACGGTTCACACACGTACCATTAAGTTATTTTAAAGCGTTTTTAAAGTAACGGATTGTAATGGATTAAAATTAAATGATAGAAGCGGTTTTATCACATGAATTTTAATCATTAAAAGGTGGTTTGGATAAATTTTAACATAATTACGGAATTATGTCACGAATGAATTTGTTTTTAGTTGATGCATTTTTATTTATCGTTAATTTTTGAATGCCGTGAATGCCCTTTTATTACGTATTTAATTTTACAAACGGTTGTAACTTAGTGTGGCCTTAGTAGAACGTGTTACCGTAATGATGGAACACGGTCTTGGTTGTATTTTGAGATCTCGTATCTCCATTTTGGATTTTTCACTTGTAATTACAGTTTTTAATTAGAATGTAAATAGGTTTATATTTTGTAATTTTAATTGTAATTTTTGAGAAGACCAAAGATGGAGACCAGATGCTCACTCCCGCTACTTGGATCAAGATGGAACATCAAGACAAGCTTTTCGGGTCCAACGGTGGATTCCAAAGTTGTATTATGTTCTTATACTAGGATAGGCCACACTAGGAAATTTTTATTTACGTATTGCATTCCTTTATTTTTTTTTTTCCGTAACGATAATATGCATCATATTCCGCCTAAAAACCAAACCACCTAATTATTGCATGAAAACTGACACATATAGAGGTCACGAGTTAGTTTTCATTGACATTCTCATGTCACACGTTTTAAAGCCATCATCCAAATAAATTCATTCACGACAGACGCTAGTTATTCGTTCACTTAAAATGAATTATAATTTTGTTGATGGGATCTTCCTCGTATAAACTAAAATTGAGAACGGTCTTTATAGGTCAAACTCCAATGAGTCCCTTCTTCGTCGGTAGGCATAATATGACCCCTTCTACGTCGGGTAAGTTGGAACCGATTGACCTATTTTATCTCAACACTATGGTCACTCGTACGATCCTGTGACTGTGGTGGACTATAGATGGGATTTACGGAAATCTATCGACCAAGAGTTCTTCCGGAAGAATTAGCTAAACAGTTGGCTTATCAATTTACAGAAATTGAGTCTTGGGATCACTTGTATCATTCTTGAGGGAGATCAATTATGCAAGTGCGAGAGTCTACATGTTTAAAATGGATTTTAAAATAGACTTAAATCACCTCGATGAGTTGCTTATTTCGTTTTGTTTTTCTTTCTTTTTCAGTGTAGATCACGATTTTAAACTGCTAAACAACAAATGGCTGGTTCAAGTGATAACCCAATGCCAAGTGCCACTTTGGACCGTGAGTCCCGGCTTCGGATCTTCATGAATCGATGAATCGCTACTCGATCAAGAATGATGGATCCAACTTCGCGGACTGGGAAGCGGCATTACGGAATGCTGCTGCTGCTGGCGACGGAAGCTCAAATATCTCTTGAGCCCATCCCGGCAAACCCAGGTCCCACGGCTAGAGTCTGTGAAGTCACCAAGTTTAATGATTTCTGTATGGAAGCGGGTGCGATTAAAAACGTACTCATTTTTGCAATGGAACCCAATTTGCAGAAACGCTTCATAGCCCATGGTGCAAACAAGATTTTCACCACGCTCACTAAGGAATTCTCGAAAGCACCGAGAATCGTGACCTATGAGCATACCACTCGCTTCTTTGATGCGAGACTCCGAAAGGGCCAACCGGTTAGCCCACACATTCTCGATGATTGAGAATGTCGAGAAACCGGAGACCTTTAATCAGTAACATCAGCGAGAACATTGTTATCGACCGCATTCTTCATTCACTCCACGATGGTTATTCGCAATTTAGAGCGAATTACTATATGAATGATTTGAAGAAAACTCCGCATGAACCGCACTCCTCCTCGTATGCAGACGAGAAGGACATGAAGTTCATGGGGAGCATGAAACAAGATGTTCTCGTTGTGTCAAATAAAGGAAAGGGTAAGGGCAAAGCTCGTGCAAACCTAGCAGAGGTAAGGCGAAGTTCAAGAAGTCGGGCTCGGTAAGAGTGGTCCCGGTGAGTCGAGTAACTCATCAGCGCGACAAAGAGCAAGAATGAAAACATGGAATGCCATCATTGCCACAAGACTCGGGCATTGAGACGCACATGTCCTGTTTATCATGAGGACTTAAAGGCAGGTCGTGTTAAACCTGTTGGTATGTCTTCCTCTTCTTCTACTTTTATTCATATGATTGAGATTAACCACGCAAGTTACGGAACTTGGGTACTTGATACTGGTTGTGGTTCTCATCTGTGTAATCATGTACAGGGGCTCCGAAACATCGAACCCCTCGTAAAGGGTGAGGTGGACCTGCGTGTTGGGAATGGAGCAAGAGTAGCTGCCATCTCCAAGGGGACATATGTGATCCAGCTTCCTAGCGGATTTGAGTTGTCATTATATGACTGCTATTATGTACCTAGTCTTTCCAAAAACATTATTTCGGTTTAACGCTTGATAAACTTGGTTTTTCATTTGTAATAGAAAATAATTCTTGCATTTTCTCATTACACGATATGATTTACTGACAAGGCGTCTCCATGAACGGAATTTATGTTTTAGATCAGACCTCGGAAATATTACACGTAATGAATAAAAAGTTAAAGGTTGGTGACAAAGATCAAACGTATCTATGGCACTGCCGTATGGGACACATTAATGAGAAACGCGTAAAACAGCTCATCAAACATGGAGCTATCTCGGCCTTTGATTTTCAATCATTTGGCACGTGTGAATCATGTCTCATCGGTAAGATGACTCGTATTTCCTTCAAAGGTGTTGGAATGCGCGCTGCTGACCTATTAGGACTCATACACACGGATGTATGTGGCCCTATGTCAATCACCGCACGAGAAGGCTATAGATATTTCATCACTTTCACGGACGATTTGAGTAGATATGGCTATGTCTACTTAATGAAGCACAAAAGTGAATCCTTTGAGAAATTCAAGGAATACCAAAATAGGGTACATAACCTATTAGGTAGAAAGATCAAAACACTACGTTCAGATCGTGGTGGCGAGTATCTTTCTCACGAGTTTGATCAACACCTCAAAGACTGTGGGATTGCCTTACAGTTAACTCCACCTGGAACACCTCAATTGAATGGTGTATCCGAACGGAGAAATCGAACACTACTTGATATGGTTCGATCCATGATGAGTCACACGGTTTTACCTGATTCATTATGGGGTTATGCTCTTATGTCACCGCTCTAATACTTAACCAAGTCCGTCTAAAGTCATTGACAAGACTCCATATGAACTATGGAAGGGAACAGTCCCTAACTTGTCCTTTATACGGGTTTGGGGCTGCGAGGCTTATGTCAAGTGGAGACACGAGGATAAGCTCGGCCCGCGATCGGTCAAGACATACTTTATAGGTTATCCTAAAGGAACACGTGGTCATTACTTCTATTCGCCAACCGAACAACGCGTTTTTGTTGCGGCTAGTGCGACATTCTTAGAGAAGGAATTTCTCGAGAATGCAAAGAGTGATAGAACCTTCGACCCGTCGGAGATTCCAAACCAAACACCGAGCAACCATTGGAGGAACCTGTTCCTTCAATCCCGGCTGCGGTGAATATTCCCGAGGAACCTAGGAGGTCGGGAAGAGTCTCTATTCCTCCGGACAGATACATTGGTATGGTCGAGGAACATGACATAGATGACGTTCTACTCTTAACGAGTAGTGAACCCGCAACCTATAAAGGTGCCATGACCAGCTTCGACTCAAAGCTATGGCTTGAGGCCATGCAATCCGAGATGGACTCCATGTATGAGAACAACGTGTGGGATCTTGTTGACTTACCCGCTAAGGTTCGTCCCCTTCAATGCAAATGGCTTTACAAGATAAAGCATTCTGTGGAAGGTCAACAAGATATCTACAAAGCACGACTAGTTGCTAAAGGTTTCACCCAAGTGCCAGGTTTGCACTACGATGAGATTTTTGCACCCGTAGTCATGCTGCGTTCCATTCGGATTATCTTAGCGATTGCCGCTTTTCATGACTATGAAATTTGGCAAATGGACGTGAAAACCGCCTTCTTAAACGACTTTTTGGAGGAAGAGTTGTACATGGTACAACCCGAAGGTTTCATTGATCCAGTACATCCTAAGAAAGTGTGCAAGCTTAAGCGTTCCATTTATGGACTTAAGCAAGCATCAAGGAGTTGGAATCATCGCTTCGACCAAGTGATAAAAGACAATGGATTTACTCGATCGGTCGAGGAACCATGTCTATATATCAAGTCGAGTGGGAGCAAGATTGTCTTCCTAATATTGTATGTTGACGACATACTCCCGATTGGGAATGACATACCTCTCTTAACTTCGGTGAAAGTATGGTTGAAAAACCATTTCCGGATGAAAGATCTGGGAGAGGCACAAAGAATTCTAGGCATCCGCATCTATCGAGATAGATCACGACGGATGTTATCTCTCGATCAGAGTCTTACATAGACAAAGTCCTAGAGAGATTCAGGATGACTAACTCCAAGAAGGGGTTCCTTCCTATGGCTCCGTGGGTGCATTTGAGCCGATCTCGGGCACCGAGACACCGGAAGAGAAAGAGCGCATGACACGGATTCCTTATGCTTCGGCTATAGGATCAATCATGTATGCCATGATATGCACACGTCCGGACGTGGCATATGCATTGAGTATGACAAGTCGATTCCAACAAAGATCCGGGTGAACCACATTGGCTGGCTGTCAAGAACATTCTTAAGTACCTACGGAGGACTAAAGATTGGGCATTGACTTATGGAGGCTCTCAAACGCTATGCGCAACCGATTCTGTGAGATGCTAGCTTCCAAACGGATCGAGACGACTCGAAATCTCGAGTCTGGATTCGTTTTTACTCTTAATGGCGCTGCAGATCACCGGAAGAGTTCGAAACAAACTGTTACAAAGAGATTCTACGACCGAGTCCGAGTACTATGCCGCGTCTGAAGCTACAAAGGAAGCGATATGGATGCGTCAATTCTTACATGGGCTATCTGTAGTGCCTAGTTCGAATGACCCGATCACCATCTATTGCGACAATAGTGGTGCCATCTTCCAAGCTAAGGAGCCAAAGTCTAGCAACAAGTCTAGACATGTACAACGGACAGCTCATCTAATCCGAGATTACGTGGAGCAAAAGGAAGTAGTGATAGAAAAGATTGCTACTGATGATAACATAGCTGATCCTCTCACTAAACCATTACGACAAGATAAGCATGAAGGGCATGTTAATTCCATGGGAATTAAACGTGTTCCTAAGTTGTAGTACTCTTTTATGGATTAGATTCATTCTCTTTTGTACTCTATACGACATCATCGTTTTGATAATTTTTATATATATTTTGTTTTTCATGTGGAATTGTACGACAATTTTTGAACACCACAAAGTGAACTGAACGAACATTATATTTTTCAGTCCTTAATTGCCCACATGAGCTGATAACTCTGGCAATTATTTTGTGACGTTGGTTGATGGTGGGTTCAACGAGCCATAAGTCAACCGGTTGACTGACCAATCACAGAGGCGATTTATACGGATATTTCGTAGGACACTATTGTGACATCGACGTGGAGTCCTAAATGTTTTATAACATTCGATGCCCGGTCGTGGATAGGACCTCCATGGTGATCCTAAGAGTCGATTCTTTTGACTATCGACTGTCTCTTGAGACTACGGCAGATTTTGGGTGACTTTGGTTTCTTTCTCACGGTCATCCGTAACAGGGGCCAAGTAGATTTTTTCTGGTCATTTCATGCGTGCTTAGATCGGAAGGAGTCGAGTTGAAGGAAATATTCAGCCTTTATCGGTACTCGATATTTCTCGGGGCCACTCGAGGAGTCAGAATCGAAATGCATGGCCATGCTCGGATACGGATTCGTTTTATCAGTTAAGTTACTCTCTAGTCGGGGAAACCACTCTAGATACAGATCGATTGTAAAATACGACCTTTGCGGATCCGGATCTGCAGATTGTTTTACATTGAGTGGGAGAGATTTTAAATGAATATGAGGATCGGTTATCGCACATACACTTGTACGGACAAGTGGGAGTTTGTTGGAGCTTGTGTCCTCCAGTTAGTGCGGATAACGTCATTGCACATACACTTGTACGGACAAGTGGGAGCTTGTTGGGGTTGGTGTCCTTAACAGTTAGTGCAAGGACTTATAAACCTCTAAAAGGATCAAAGGGCATACTTTGGTATTATCATCAGTTGATCCACGTTTATCAATAACGGTTGGCTTGCTAGATAAGTTTGACGTTATTGTCATACAGATGGCGGTGATCAACTGGTCCCTAAAAGTCACACCTATAGGATACGTTTGAGAGACATGACAGTATGAAAATACTGTCATGTAGATGCCAAGATTGACTAACCAGTTAGTCCGAGTTATTTGACTAGTAATTAGTCAAATATGTGATGTTGAGATATTATATTTAATACGGATTAAATATCATGGGCTAAGGCGAATTAACTAGTTAATTCGTAAAATTAAATATAAACGATTTATATTTAATTAAATGTATATTGAATATAATTATACAATACTGTTTTTGTCGGACACGAATTAATAATTCAGCTAACCCGTATTATTAGCTGATGCCTTAATTTCCGATAACCGATAACAGTTTATAATCAAACCGCGTCATATACATTTGGAATTTAATGAACCGGACCACGAGTTAAAACCAAGAGGAAGTGGAAGCCCACTTCCCTTGTGTGGGTCTCGGTTTTGCCGAGTGAGAGGGATCAAAAGGGAGAGCTTCTCCTCCCTTCTGACCTAATCATCATTTGAAACAAAAATTAGGGTTTTGAAGAGCATTCTCCTCTGAAAAACCTGAGATCTCTCATCTCGAAAAAACTCACATCAGTTCTCCCAATATTGCAAAGCAATCGGAGAACACCATCTAGCACAAGGGCATATCTCGGACAAGGTCTTGGGTGCAACAATTAGGAGGGAATCTGGTTTGATTTCTGTTCTTTACGCCGTGCATCAAAGGACCCGAGGTTGATTTCTATACATTAATCATTTCATTATGTTTTTCGTTTTATGACTATAAATTGCATGTTTAAATTTACGTTATAGTCCTGCAATTAAAGGGTAGTATACGGATATTAACCCTCAGTGCTTAGCAGTGACGACAACTAGAAATGTGCGCACCGTAGTCATTTTAGCATCAGGAGCAAATGTCTCGTCATAGTCAACACCTTCGGTCTGATGATTTCCAAAAACAACTAAATGAGCTTTTAGGCGTTCAATGGACGAGTCGAATTTATACTTGATTTTATACAACCATTTACTTTCAAGAGCCTTTTTGCCGGGGGAAGTGGTTTTGAAGTCCACGTGTTATTGGCAACCAAGGCACTCATTTCCGCTGCCATGGTTTTTCGCCATCCCTCATTTGTCACGGCTTCTTTGAAACATCGGACTCTTTATTTGTCCTAATGGCTTCTAATAAGTACGATAATCCCAGAAAATTTATCACAAGAAATATAATTACTAAGGAGATACGATGTATCTGAGAGAGGCGGCGAGACACAGACGTGGGTGACAGTGGACAGACTACTACCAAAAATGGATGTACCAATAACATAATCACGAAGATTAGTGTTAGGAAATTTACGACGGAGACCACGACCGAGCTCCTATTCCTCAATGAAGACCTTGGTTTCTGTACTTGGGTCAGAACTAGATGGGGCAATCTAATTCGAATGAGACCAGGGGGCAACTGCGGTGCTGGTACAACTAAGGTGGAAAGCTCGAATCCCGTTCATACTACGAATAAGAATGGGCAATCTGAAGCATCAGTAACAGTGTATGATACCTATAATCACACTTTTTCCGGTAAGTGGCTTCTTGACACTGGTTGCTCACATGTGACCGGAAATTATTCAATGTTAATTGACGTACGAACGATTCCTAGTAGAGTTGTGGGGCTGCCTGACGATGTAATACTATGGTTTTCTGTATTGTTGGGTACTTTATCGAGTAAGGCTTATTCTGTCGAGTAAGTGAGTTTTGGTTACGAAAAAGTGTACTGTCTGATGGGTACTCGATCGAGGAGGTGTCACTCGATCGAGTAGGAGGCACTCGATCGATTAAGTGACTTACTCAATCGAGTAAGTCGGGTTTTATACGGGTTTTGCCGGGTTTTGATAGCAATGCGTGAAATAATATATAAAGCTTGTACCTCAGTTCTTTTTACCTTTTTCCTAAAACCTAAACTTTTTATAAAGAAAACAAAGCAACGCCGATTCTTCTTCTCTCATTGCTATCAAATCCAAGGGCTAGAGTCGTCGGATTTCAGAGCTTTTTATACCGTTGAGACCGCCGTATTGTGGGTAAGATCCTTGTACAATTTTTATATCGTTTCATTGATTTTAGTTGAAACCCCAATTGGCTATTTTTGGGGTTTTGGGAGCATTGTGATTGTTAGATAGTAATTATATGATTGTGTGTTTATAGGAGGTGATTTCGTAGAATAACGGTTTTGATTAACTGATTGTGACGATCTTGGTGATTGTTTTTCCAGGTAGAGTTTCCCTACTCGGTTATTGATTATATTGTATTTGATGGTTGATTGTAGATGGTTGTTAATGTTGTTAATTAATATCATATTGGTATTGGTATTGGTAATTGGTAATTGTTGTTGTATAGTTGGTCGGTTGTGTTTGTCTATGGTTCGCGAAATGCGTCCTCGATCGGCTGAGTGGTGTCACTTGCGGGAGTGGTTTCACGCCCTTGATTCGCCCCTTGTGGATCCTGTCACAAGAGGGATGTGCACATTAAGGAATTTGGGTTTTCGCTAGGTATTGATGAGCGAGGCTTATGTGGGAACGGCTGCGGTCCCCCACTGGCGGTGAGGATTACTGGTTGCGGTCGTAATCTGGCAGGGCTAGACCTTCTGGCTAGTCAGGTGATTGGAGATGTGACGGAGTTGGGTGATTGTATGTACTGTTGATATTGTTGTATCTTATATTGTGTAATCAGTAACTGACCCCGTTAATTGTTTTAAAAACTGTGGTGATCCATTCGGGGCTGAGAGCAGTTCTTGAGCAGGTATGAGATGAACGCGTATGGGATAGCTGGGATTGAGTCACCACATGTTACTAGAGTCTTCCGCTGTGTCATTGAACCTATATTTATTTTTAGTTGGTTTTGTTATTTTGGAACAATTGTATTACTTTACGGTTTTGGGATTTTGGTTATATATTGCTAAACTTAATTATCTAAACTATGTTCTTTTATGGTCAATTTGATATACATTTCCTCGGATAACCGAGATGGTAGCACATTCATGCATTAGGTGGTCTTGGTAAGGAACTTTGGTGTATGGAGGTGTTACAGACGGTACTCGTGTCTCTGCTACCGAGGTGGTCCGTGTTGAGCTCACGTCGTCACTCACCCTTGATTTGATTTTATTTGTACCACAATTACAGTGTATCTTGATTTCTATTTCATAATTATGTGATGTATTACACTGTGATGTTGTAACTAATGCCACTTCATGTACTATCCAAGACCGGCATATGAGAGCAGTAATTAGACCAGGTGATTGATGTGACGGACTATACTAAGCTACCTTAGACAAGAGCATAAGATCGTCGCAAGTGCAGTTGTTGTTGGTTCATCTTTTTCTTTGTGGCATAATCGGTTGGGTCATCCATCTGAAAAAGTAGTTAAATTACTTCCATTTCTTAGTCCTAGTAAAGACACACTAACATCGCCGTGTGAGGTTTGTCATTGTGCGAAAATATTCGTAATAGTTTTCCCTAAGTACTAATAAAAGTAGTAGTGTGTTTGAACTGTTTCATATTGATTTGAGGGGGCCTTACGATCTTCCTGCTAGGAGTGGTGCTCGTTATTTTTTAACAATTGTGGACGATTGCTCGTGTCGTTTGGATTTATTTATTATCAGCTAAGACTGAGCTTTATTCAAAGTTTATGCAATTTATTGCCATGATTAATTGTCAATTTTCTGTTGTTATTAAAACTGTTCGTAGTTATATAATAGGATGGAGTTTCATGGTCTCAAATCATATTTTGCTGACAAGGGCATAATTTTTCATTCATCGTGTGTTGGTACCCCACAACACAATGGGCGCGTAGAGCGTAAACATCAACATATCCTTACTGTTGCCCGTGCATTGCGATTTCATATTGGCTTCCTTATTCGGTTTTGGGACGAATGTGAATTGGCAGCTGTTTACTTAATAAACCGAACACCGTTCGTCTTGTTGGGTGGAATCACAACCTATGAGGTTTTGTTTCATGCATATTACGTGTGTTTGGCTCCTTGTGTTTTGCCCACAACCAACGAGCGAGCCAAAGGTGATAAATTTGCAAGCCCGAGCCGTAAATGTGTGTTAATGAGCTATCCCTCAGGTAAGAAAGGCTGAAAGGTTGGTATTTATATGACCTCGACAACGAGGATTTTTTTATATCTAGGGATGTGACATTTTATGAGGATAAGTTCCCGTTTCATGAGTTACATACTTCCCCTAGCACTCCGTCTGATTCATTCCCACATGTACGTCATTGCTCATTTTTTTTATATATGACTTTCTTAAATTTCGAGATACTAACTTCCTCCTAAAACATCTCAAAAGTGGAATTTGAATACATGGTATAAATTTCCATGGGCATCAACCATTCTTCAGATCCAATGGCACTTGAGTTAAGAGACATGTTAAGGTATAAGATCGGTTTTGATTGAGATGATCTTCTTATAGTTAAGTTTTCAGTGTCACTTTCATCAATTTAAGCAATCTTTGGTCTATTTTAAGTCGAATATAATCGTCCTAAGGTTAATTTTTTGCTAGTTTTCGAGCATTATGCTTTTATCCTATTTATCTCATTTGATATGTTTTAAATTTAAAATGGATTTAGCCAAATTAACCGTATAAACAAGAATACTTGACCTAAGATAAGACCGTAGAAGATAAGATTACCACGTTCTTATTCACTACGGACATATATTTCATCAGCAAGTCTCGTTGAAGAAGAGTATCTTCGTCACAAGTTGAAGATGGATCAATTAATAATAAGTGGGTAGATAAGATAAAAGCATGGTGCCTAGGAAGTAGCATTCTGCTTTTGTCTTATCTACCTACTTGGGTAATACTTATCCCGTCTTCAGTTTGTAACGGATATGCCCGTTTTCAATGAAAATTGGTGATATCATCTGAACTTGGCACTTATTTATTCATTATTAGTCAGTCAATAAGAACAAGCCAAATGTCAAAATAACACAAGACTTCTTTTCTTGCAAAACTTAAAAGAGAAAAAGGGTCTTTGTAATATAAGTCCTAATTCAGACCCCATAGACTTAAAAAACACATTCCAGATCAGTATAAACAAATAGTTTCGTCAAATTTAATAGTGAGATTACAAATAAAGATAGTGGAACCAATTATATTAGACATGCTTCTATTAATCAAAGTATTAAAATAGTAAGCCTATAACCAATAGTATAACCCCACCTATCAATTTGGTTAAGTGTGAAAATGTTACTAAAAACAGAGTTTAGAAGTCTTCAATATGTCATCTAGAAGCATGGTTTTGACAATATTTTAATTAGTTCTATGTCACATTTCACATGTTGGAGTATACTATTGCAAAAGGGAGATAAGATAAGGAAAATTTGGATGTTGGCCGAGTTAAGTTCAGGTTACATAAGTAACATTTTTCATAACTTTACTAACTAAGTTATTTAACATTTACCTAAAATATATTTTATGTTAAACTAATTTTCAATCAAGCCAAAACGTTTACATGCATGAATGGTAGTAAATTATGTACGCATCAAATTATTCTAATGGAAATTTGTAGCATGGATCCCGACTTATCAAAGTATTCTTTTGGAAATTTTTAGTATAAAATTACATTAAAACATCTTTAGGCGTATAGTTAGGTACTCCGTCTGTTCCAGTGATATGTTTATACATTCTTTATTTTAATAAAGGAAGTGTAAACATCTCACAGGGATGGAGGTAGTAGTTGCTAGTCCAATAGCATTTGACTGTACTATTGGAAAAAATGTTTTTTTATTTACTTTAATAATAGAAAACTGAGATATCGTCATTCCTCACTCTACCAAATCTATGTACCACCGTCTCACATGCAACATGTAGGTTCATTAATTAGAATAATAGACCCTATATAAGGCCATATCTAGAAATAAGTTTGGTGTATGAGATCTTAAATCTTAAAATTATTCATCATCGAGGTCTTATATAACTATAATTTGTAAAAAATTATTTACCTTTACTCTTTTATACAATGAAATTATCAAAACATCGAAATGTTAAGATTTCACTTATATGAATCGAGGCGTCGAGTGATTATAAGTAACAATATAAATAATTAAAACTAAAAACATTACCCATCACAATTCTACCATGATAAAATCACAAGCTTCATATATAATAATAGAATCCACAAATTAAGTAATCCCTCCCATTTTTACAAATATGTCCAACTATGTATCATCCTAAGCTTACATATTGTGTATAGTTAAGACAAAGTACGCAAATAACTAAAAGTAAAAAAAACAAAAAATAATTTTCACTCAAATATTACTATTATTACTAAACTGTTGTAGAAAATAAATATCTTCAACATTATTCCATAAATTATCCGTGTACCATTGTTGTTGAGTGTTTTGCTCCATGTTATTAAGACCTTGAAATTCCATCCCTTGGTTGTTAATATAATCACTAGGAGTTGTTAATGACTGATTAACTCCATAATCGACGCGATGGTCATGCAAATACTCTTGATTAACGTTCTGATTACCAACTTGAAGGGCATAATAATCTGTAAGGTCTGAAACTTGAGTACCTAAAGAGCCGGCAGAGGAATTAGCCGAGTTTTCGGGGGCAAAATCGTAATTTACTTGTGCATGGATGGTTGTACCAGAGGTGCCTAAATTGGTGGATTTGATAGGGTTGAAGAATTCGGTGGTGGGACCGATGCTCGAACTTGAGGCAGCTTGAATTCTCTCAACAAGCCTAGGCATCCATAGATAACGCATTGTGTCTTTGAATTGCTTGCTGTTCACGTCACATTTTAGTTGTTTCGCATGCTTTTGCACACGAGTTCTCCAATAATTCTTTATCTCGTTATCTGTTCTCCCGGGTAAATATTGTGCTATTTTGGACCACCTGTAATATAATCATGCATGTTTATTGGTTACTACAAAAGTAAAGAGGTAATTTGTTCAAATTTGTCTATTATATGTCGTAAAATAATAGAAATGCATGTCTACGTCGAATTGAGCTAGAAAATTGTATTTTCGTATGTGCATCTTTGCTTCAGGAAGAAAAGTCTTTGTTCTTTATATATGATATATTATTATACTACTCTACTTTCTACTAGCATCAAAATGTTTTAGCCCTCTATACACCAAATAAAGTACTGTTTCTATCTTGGCTAATTCAGTTGATAAGAAGTAATAGGAATATTTATAATAGTTGGACCTCAATCATCACCTTAAGGTTTTGGTTGAGATCGTTTATCTATCATGGTATCAGAGTTAGTGTGACCGAAGGTCACGGGTTCAAATCCTGGCAACCTCAAAACTCCTCAAAAACTCGAAGTGGAAACCCAGCACACGGTACGGGGGAGCCGGTACACAACTAACCACTCTTCAAGCCCAACGGGCATTTGAGTGAGGGAGCGTAATAGGAATATTTATAATAGTTGTGCATCAACCATCACCTTAAGGTTTTGGTTGAGATGGTTCATCTATCAAGAACGTTATATAATCCTTACCGTTGTTCCAATATTGTCTTCACATGTATTGCCAATATGGGCTCCTTTTATTGAAATATAAAAAAAAATGGTTGTACGAAAAAGGATCATTACTTACGAGTGTGTATGTCAGCTAGGGAAATGATCATTACTGATGGGTGTATATATGTCAGCTAACTTAGTTGATAAGAACGAGGTTAGATTATCCTAACAGTTGTTTGATAATTGTCTTCATATGTATTGCCAATATGGGTCCCTTTAATTTGAATGATATATGAAGTAAAAAAAAGGTTGTACGGAAAAAGTAGATGATTACCGATTACCCCATCGCGAATGGAGTTCAAGAATCATGAGTTGTTCTTCCAAAGTGATGTTTCCACGTCGAACATCAGGACGTAAATAATTCAGCCATCGTAATCGACAACTCTTTCCAGTCCTCTTTAAGCCTAAGATAATCGATTAAAGAAGATAATAAGTAAGTTTTGAAAAGTAAGAGAATATAATATTTAGATTATAAAACTAGTGCATAATAACATAAGCATATTCAAGAACACACTACCAATAATTAAGAGCAATATCGATCGAAGTGTTCTTCATCAATATGCCACTATTTTTTATAGCATTTGGGTGTCGTATAGATTAGTGCACCATGCAAAAGGTATCATTTAAAAAGAGTTACACTAACTTGATCGATCTTATTATTTATTCTTTTAGGATATTATGAACGTACACCTTTGAAAATTCTTCATCTAGGTTGATCTCTTTGGAGATTATCAACAAAGAGATCGATGATGAATTACTGTTATCGATGGTAGATATCACGGGTTGTAGCAGAAATATATCAAAAGAAGGTTGATTATGCTTAGCTAAGGTAAAAGGAGTAATTACTACTCTTTTCCAAAAAAAAAAAAAAAAAAAAAAAAAAGGTAAAAGGAGTAATTAGGTAAACAGAAATGGCATGGCCTAACTCACAAATTAAAATTAGGTACTTGCACAAAAATGGAAGTGAAACAAAACATAACTTTTCTTTCCCATGCCTCTTTTATATCCTAATAAATCAATTAATTAAACAACTATGAAACCTTAAAAACTACTCATGTAAGAAGTACTACTATAGGACGGTCTTACAAGAAACTGAACCAACCAGTTCGATAATAAAATTACCTGCGCAACGTGCTAGGGAGTTCCAACGGCCTTCACCATGAATAGCAATGTAATTGATGAGGGTGAGGTCTTCCTCGACGGTCCATGGACCTCTCCTAAGGTCCATTTCATCTTCTTCATTATTACTCTGAGTTAACTCTGAGCAATTACCCGAAGAAGAAGATGATCTCTTGCTAACATCCATTTTATTTTGATTTAAAAGTATTTAAAAAGAAGAGGGAGAAAGAGGATTAGAAACACACAAAGGAATGAATTTAAAGAAAGTGGTGAGGTTTATAAAGGAATAGTTAGAGGGGTTACGTTGAAAAAAAGTGACTAAGTTAAGCATGTGGGAGAAACTCGCCGCAATACGGACTTAGTTAATTAGGTTAATATAATCCCCTAAAAGATTAACACATATCTAAATTTTCCCGCTTCATTTCCCGCCCAAGTGAATTATACTAGATAATATTTATTTCCTATTTAATTTGTATTCACTATCTATATTTACTAATAAAATCTCCTTTAGTACTAAGAGAATAATATTTCTTTTGTTTCCCTCCAAATGCATCTATCTAATTCAGTAAACGGTAAAATATTCCTTTTTTAAACTATTATTTTTTTTATTAAACTATTTAGTATAGATTAAAGTTATAAACTCTCTTTTTTTATTAAACTATTAACTTTACTAATTGTTATAATTTTTTCATCAAAATAAATTAAATTTGATGTAAAAACTATAAACTGCAAGTTGTAAATTTTTCACTAAATGTTATAATTTAAATTTTAGAGATTAATTCGACACATACCTACCATTAACTTTGTGATAATAGAAAATTCATTAAAATAATTAGAGAATTATTTAAATAAAAAAATCATTAATTTCATGTTTTAAAAATATATTTATTTTATAAAAATACACATTTCATAACGTTACTCGATTCTCTTTAATTAGTTTTTCATTATAAATATATTTATTTAAATATATTTAAATAACACCCTTTAAAATAAATACTCTGTATATACCGTCTATATATACCGCGCATAGCGCGGGATCTATGCTAGTTATGTTTAATTTAATAAAAGATGGGACACTTCTTCAATTTGGGATAGTAAACTAATTAAGTTGGAGTGGAGTTTTAATTATTGTTAATTGTAGGTTTAGGGTAGTAGCCTATTTGAATTAGACTCTTGAGTTTTGAAGCAATAAGCATGTCACTTACACATGAATGAGTGCCATATAGGGATGGCAATTATGGCCCAAACCGAATCGAAGGAAAAAATTCGATCCAAACCCATCCTTTAAAAACTCATCCCCGATCCACTATTTAAAACCTATATCCATATCCACTATTGGAAAACCCGAACCAAATCCAAACCCGATCCATTCATACCCGAACCCGATCCAATCGGATATTTTTGAAATTTTAGGTTTGATTAAACTTGAAATTTCAATTTTCTTATATAAAATTAATTTTTTATGTAGTCAAATCAAGTTTCGGATTGGGTTTTGGATTATATGGTGGATCAGATATGGATTTAGAGCGGGTATGGGTTTGAAAAATGTATAGTGGATCGGATATGGATTTTAAAATTTTGGATATGGATCGGGTATGGATATGGATCTGTGATCAAATAAGTAAGTGGATCGGATTTGGATCTTGCAAAACCCGATCCAATCCGACCCATTGCCATCCCTAGTGCCATACCGTTTGGTATAAGATCATTGTTGATTGGCCTCATTATTAATGATAATAATAAATGTGTGTTAAACTGATTATTGTATAAATGGCCTCATTATTAATGATAATAATTAATGATAATAATAAATTTCCGTTTTGGTATAAAGGGAGTCATAAGGGCGAATATAATATTAACGGGATTTAAAATCAGGTCATAAATACTACCGCTCATAACATTATTAGGTAAGCTAGTTGAAATCCTTATAAATTGTAAAGTTTAAAATTATTGTACCTAAACTTGACACCACCTAAGAAGTTGTGAATTTGTCGGATTAAAGTGATAAATCTCCTACACTTTGAATAACAGCCGTCTCTACGGAAAAGAAACTCGTAGCTAAGAAAAGTAAGAAAAAAGATAGGGAGCAAAAAAAAGAGCCACATGATCAGCCCCCAAACCAAAACCAACTTAGCAAGACGGAGAAAGATGGACACAACACACACCGGATGTAATACAACGAACTCCCTTATTGACACAACTAAACTTATTGAAACCATTAAAACTAGGAAAATAAAAGTAGGGAAAACTTTTATTTGGGAAAACGATAAACACGATAAAAGAAGAAAAAACATCGACAAGAAGCGGAAACCACCGCATCCGACCCAACCAACAACACTACCAGGAACCCGATTCCTCCCCTACGAGGGACTTCTCAACAAGGAAGACCCATCCACCATGACGTCACACCATCCTAAGAGAACGACGACGCAACAAACACAACCTGAAAGCCGCAAAAGTCCAGCAAGCACCATGAAAACCAGCAAAGAACACTCGTTTCACCAAGTGAATCCTCCCATGACCACCACCTTACATGCAAATAAAAACCAACCTACACAGACACACAGGACAAAAGACCGATTGGTGGGGAAAATGAGGGGATCACCAATCAGTCCCAACGAACACAACAAGGACTAAGGACCGATTGGGATAGGTGTGGGCCAAGATGGGATATCGAGTTTGTAAGAATTCCATATGGCATGGGGAAGTAGTGTTGTTGTCAAAACCTCTAGTGCTTCGGATTTAGTATCGAACAAGATTAGCTGATTTTGATCAGATATGAAGTATATCAAGGTTTCGTTAGTTGGGTGCACCCCAACCACTTTCACAATGTAATCATCCACTGATGATTTACTGCTATCATTTGATATGTATCCTTTTACGCGGCTAAAAATATAAAATTTGGATATCAGCTTCCATTCAACAACAACTTGTTCATCATTCTCGAGTCGCACATCAAATTTCCAATTTCGCCATGGGTGTGAAAAGTAGTTATATGTTTTCCCAACAGAAATACAAGTATCATTTTGACAGGCTACCAATTTTCCGCCGCTCTCTAGAAACGTATAGACATTATCCTGGTTAGGTGTTGGCAGAGGCTTGGCCATCAAAGTCCCACTAAAAGTATCGGTAACATCGAAAGGATTCAAGACACCAAAATGGGGTCCAAGGAGAATGTAAACCATCCCCTTACACACTACCCCTTTGAATGTTTTGCAATTTGTGTCCAAAACATAATATCCATCATTCGATGGCTTCACTTGGAGTTTAACATCTATGTTTCGCCATTCACTTGTCTCGGATATATAAATTAATAAATTAACCATTCTGAAAGGGTCTGTAAAGTAGGAAGGGTAGGGTTGAGAATGAGCCACAACCACCCTAAAACCACCGTGTCCATCTAGATACGCAAGAGCGGCCCAAATAACCTCTTTTTGGTGGACTTCTTGAGAAGGTGGGAGAACCATCCATTGTTTGGTTAGCGGATTACAAATGTAGAACATGCCTAAACCCGTCAAAGGATTCACACCGAAACTTAAAATTAAGTCTTTGAATGTCGCGACAGGTTTGGAATGAAAAGGAAGGAATTGTAAGGATAAAATAGGAGACCACAATGTGGTCCTTTGGAAACATGGTGGTGCAACCATGACAGTCGCATACTTATTATCCCAATTCTTCGAAGTCAACAAGAATATGAAAGATGCTTCCTTTTCAATGACTTGTCGTTTGGTTAAAAAGCCTTGAGTTACAAATAAAGGGTCGGAGATTAGAGAACACCACCATTTTGAGACGGTTTTGCAGCCTAGTGCAGTGCGATAACAGGGCAATCGGCATAAGATCTCACGCAACATATCATTGCTAAGATCATCAATCATCATTGCTTAACAAATTTATATGCCTTCAGTCGGACAAATTGTATTATTGAATGTATGTGTGCATTAATGATATTATGGGGGATATATGAGATCCTTATTTATAGCATAAAATTAGGGAAGTTAATAGATTACCTAAATTAATATTACTTCTTACTAAAGATCTAATTTCATAATATTCCCTTATTCATGTGAATTTTAATGTGAAAATTAAATTCTCGTGCATTGTAAATCAATATAAATAAATCTATACAAATTAATTATACTATATAGTTTTAAATCACTAGCACCGTGTGATGGGACCCGATTAAGGGATCTCAATGCAAGTATTATATAGTTTGTTTTAAAATTAAATTATATAAAAGTTTGGTAATTTTCCTAAACATTTCTAAGAGACTAAAAATGGTCAATTTACAATGATCGAATCAAAACTTAACGCACACGTCTCTCTAGGGCTTCTCTTTAGGGTTTCCCTGTGTGAGTCTTCGTCATAGTTTATCTTTGTTTCTTCCTTCCCGTTCAAGGCATCTATCTACGGTGGTGCTCGTAGGTTCGTTCTCTGTTACTTTGCTTCTGTTTCTTTTTCTGGTTAGGGTTTGGCTGTTTTGGTAGTTTGGTGTTGTAGGTTGTTAGGGTTCGATTCTTGTTAGGGTTTTGGGACCCTTGTTTGAATTATGGGAAGTAGGAAGGGGAAAGAAGTGGTGGACGATGGCAGTAGTAGGGGGAGTATGGCTTTCGAATGGGAGGTTGGGGGTGTTGAGGATCAAACGGTGAAGACGGAACTTATCTTGGTGGGCAAGATTTGGGCATCGAAGGCGGTTAATGGGCGCGCTGCTATCGATACAATGCTCCGGTTGTGGAATCCAAGAGGTAAAATTGTGGGTAGCGTGGTGGATGCTCGGGAAAAGTTGTTTATGTTCAAGTTCGAGGATGAGCGCGATAAGATTAAGGTTATGGAGGGACAACCTTGGCACTTTGACAAGTTTGTTTGGTGTTTTAATGAACCTTGTGATGAAGGGAGAATATCGGATACTCCATTGTTCCAATTACCTATGTGGGCGTGTATCTATGATCTCCCTATTAAGGGACGCACGAATTTGGCGAATTTGAGCAATCTTGGCGCGCAGTTGGGTAAGTTTATTGCAAAAGATGAGGTTGATGCTCCTGAATTGGAAAGGGTGGTTCGAATTCGAATTTTGCACGATATTAGAAAGGCTCTGAAGCCCGCTGTTGAAATTCGAATGCCGAGTGGAAGAGTTGATACGTTTGTTGTGAAGTATGAGCGGTTGCCGCTGTTTTGTTATGGATGTGGGGTGTTGGGTCATGGGGTCAAGGATTGTGAAAGAGGTCCTTATGATGAGGACGAATTGCAGTATGGGGAGGGTTTGCGAGCATCTCCTCGAAAGGGAGGTAGAATGGGGGTGGCTGATGGACGGAAGACAGCCAGAGACTTGAGGCCGGATTTCGAGGAGGAGTATTTGAAAGATGAGATTGCATTGGTGGAGAAGCTGCGTCGCTTTGCATTGTCTTGTAAGTCGAACACAGTACAGGGGAAGGGGACGGTGGGACTGAGAAGTGTGTTGGAGCATGATGAGGAGGAAGGTTATGGGGAGGATCATTTAATGGTGGGGGAGGGGGTGCAGCAGCCTTTACAGTGTATTGTGATGGAGGAAGGGGGAATGTGGGGCTGCGGCGGGTAGGAGAGTGAATTAATGGCGAGTGAGGGGCTAAAGATGTTGCATAAGGGCTTGGGGGGTGGGGTTGCTAGTATCTCGGCTGAGGGGATAGTAGGTGACAAGCGGTGTGTGACGATGCCTGGGAAGTTAACTTTGACGTCTCTGGGGGAGGGAGATGCAGTTGGGAGGGATTCGTTAGTGGAGCTGCGTGGAGTTGGGGGTGGTGAGAAGAACAAAAGTGGAGTTAGGAAGTGGGTGCGGTTGGAACGTGATTCTACAGAAGGATGTGGGAGTGTTGCTGGGGTTGGTGTGGAGGCGTTGACTAATGACTTTAATAAAAGAAATAGGTGTGAGGTGGATAATGAGGATGCTGTGGGTAATAAGAGAGCTGCGATACACAGGGATGTGTTGATATCTGAGGCGGAGGTTGATAGCAATCAACCCCGCCGGGCCCAATGAATTGTTTAAGACTTAACTGCAGGGGGCTGGGCAACCCCGATGCAGTAGGCGGTCTTCGGAACCTTATCCGACGGGAGGCCCCGGCTATGATATTTCTCTGTGAAACGAAGTTGAGTAGTCGTGAAATGAGTAGGTTAATTAGTAAGGTGGATGGATATACGGGTGTAGCTGTAGATAGTGTGGGCCGTTCAGGTGGGCTTGCGTTTATGTGGAAAGAGGAGGTGTTGTGTGTGATGAGGGCGGCTGCGGTCCATTTTATGGACTTTGATGTTGAGTGGAATGGCTTAAAGTGGCGGGTTACAGGATTTTACGGGTGGCCGGCTGTCCAAGATAGGCATTTATCATGGCAGCTGTTGCGGATGTTGGCTGGGGAGGGAAATGGCCCTTGGGTCAAAAGTGGGGTGATTTCAATGAGATTCTGTATTCTACTGAGATGAAAGGGGCTTCAAGAGCGCAGTGGCAGATGAATAATTTTCGTGATGCTGTGGATGAGGTGGGTATTCGGGATCTTCCTATGGAAGGCTATGCCTTTACTTTTGATAATGGACAGGTCGGAGAGGATAACAGACAATCTCGTATTGATAGGGCTATGGCTAACGAGGAGTGGTTTGACCTGTTTCCTTATGCTCGTGTGATTCATCTTAACAGGGAATGGTCGGATCACTGTCCGATAAAGGTTGTGGGGGATCGGCGTATGGGGCGAGAGGGCCGGGGTGATAGGATGTTTAGGTTTGAGCATATATGGGTAGGTGAGGAGGGGTGTGAGGAGGCTGTTAAACGGGGGTGGAGCAGAGGGGGTGATGATTTTACGGAGTATATTGATTGGTGTGCTCGGGAATTGGTGGAATGGAAGGGGGTAAGTATAGGGAAGATCATGAAGAGCCTTGTTAAGAAGAGGGAGCGTCTGAAGGTGCTAAATGAAGGTGATAGGAGTTTAGGGCGTGTTCAGGAGAGGAAGCGGGTGGTGATGGAAATAGCGGATCTCTTGCGTCAGGAGGAAAGGTTTTGGCGACAGCGTTCTCGGGCTATTTGGCTGCGTGATGGAGATAGGAATTCTAAATTTTTCCATAGAGCTGCTAGCGAGAGGAGGAAGAAGAATTTTATCTCAAAGGTTAGTGATGATTTGGGGAATGTTTTTGAAGGTACTGAGGCTGTCTCACGATGTGCTGTCGATTACTTTGGTGAGCTTTTCGGTTCGGGGTCACCGGCGGGCTTTGATGATCTTTTGACGGTTGTGGAGGGTCGAGTTACGGGTGAGATGAACGCGGGGTTAGCAGAAGAGTATACGGGTGAAGAGGTGGCTATAGCGTTGAATCAGATGCATCCATTGAAGGCGCCGGGACCTGACGGTATGAACGGCCTTTTCTATCAGACATATTGGCATATTGTTGGACCTGCGGTTATAAGGTTAGTGCTCAACATTCTTAATGGGGCCCCTATTCCAATCGGCCTGAATGATACTAATATTGTTTTTATACCGAAGAAGAAGGCGCCTGATAAGCTGGCTGATTTTAGCCCAATTAGTTTGTGCAATGTGATTTATAAATTAGTTTCGAAAGTGCTAGCTAATAGAGTGAAGAGATTTTTGAGTGAGGTTGTGTCTGAGAATCAGGGGGCTTTTACACTCGGAAGGCTGATTAGTGATAATATTCTTGTTGCTTTTGAGTTGTTTCATCATATGAAGAATACGAGGAGTAATGGGGGTCATTTGGCGTTGAAACTTGATATGGCGAAGGCTTATGATCGGGTTGAGTGGGATTTTTTAGAGGCTGTTTTATGTCGAATGGGGTTTCATGAGCGGTGGGTTAGTACGGTTATGAGGTGTGTTCGGTCGGTGCGGTATTCTGTGCTTGTAAATGGCCGACGGTCTGAGTCCTTTTTACCAAGTAGGGGGTTACGACAGGGGGACCCGTTATCGCCTTATCTATTTCTCTTATGTGCGGAAGTGTTGTCTGGTATGTTGAGGAGAGCTGCAGAGATGGGTTCGATTCATGGTATTAGGATTGCTCCTCAGGCCCCGAGTGTTTCGCATTTATTCTTTGCTGATGATAGTATAATATTTGTGAAGGCAAGGGAGAGTGAGGCTATAGGGAGGTTAAGCGGATCCTTGATCGCTATCAGCAGACTTCGGGGCAGTTAGTGAGTTTACCGAAGACCACGGTTTCTTTTAGCCGTGGAACCAGTTTGGCGAGGAAGAAGCAGATAGGGAATGTGTTTGGAGTGAGGCAGGTAGTGTGTCAGGAGAGATATCTGGGCTTGCCGACTGTTTTAGGGAGGTCTAAAAGGGGACTTACGGATCTGATTCGTGACAAGTTGACTAAGAAGTTGCAGGGATGGAAGGGTTCGTTACTCAGTAAAGCGGGTAAGGAGGTGCTTATAAAGGTTGTGGCCCAAGCTATACCAACTTATGCGATGAGTGTCTTCCGAATTCCGTCTAATTTCTGTGATGAGTTAAGGTCCCTTGTTTCGAGATTTTGGTGGGGTACGGAGAATGGGAGGAGGAAGATACCTTGGATCGCTTGGCGGAAGCTTTGTTTACCTAAATGCCGTGGGGGACTGGGGTTTCGAGATTTTGGGAAGTTTAATAGTTCTTTGCTGGGTAAGCAGGCATGGAGGCTACTTACTGATGAGGATAGCTTAATGACACGGTTGTTAAAAGGTAAATATTTTCCATCTACTTCTTTTCTGGAGGCAGGTTTGGGAGCCAATCCGAGTTATTCTTGGAGGAGTATTTGGGAAGCACGGTCTGTGCTGTTGATGGGGTTACGGCGTAGGGTGGCGGATGGGCTTTCCACGGCGGTGTGGCGGGATCCGTGGGTTGGGGGAACTGGCTCGGGGATGGTTATTTCGCCTAGGGGGGAGTCTGATCCGGGTCTGCGCGTGGCGGACCTTATGGAGGAAGAAGGAAGGGGATGGAATAAGGAGTTGGTCGAATCTTTGTTTCTCCCGTTCGAGAGTGAGAGGATATTCAGATTGCGTGTTGGTGAACAGCTGGTTCGGGATGAGTGGTATTGGAGTGGGGAAAGAGATGGAGTATATACTGTTCGGTTGGCTTATAGACTTTTGGTTAAGCAAGATGGGGATGTGGTGGGACCTTCGAGTTTTCTTTCAGATAGCTGGTTGTGGAATAAAATTTGGAAAGTACCTGTTTTACCGAGGATTAAAGTGTTCATGTGGCAGCTGTGTAATGAGGCCATTGCTACTAGAGGCAATATTTCAGCGAGGATGGGTTCGTTTGGAGGCGAGTGTGTTCGATGTGGGGATTGTTTGGAATCTTGTTTACATGTGGTTCGCGGATGTGGGTGGGTTGATGGCGTTTGGGAGGGGTTGGAGGTGGAGGTGCCGTCTTGTTTAGGATTTGCTAAGGTAAGGGACTGGGTGGAGGTAGCTTTGAAGGACCTGGAGGTTCGGGAACAGGTGGTCTTCATGACTGGGTGTTGGGCTATTTGGGAGAGGAGGAATAAAGCAATTTTTGAAGATGGAGATTGGAGGGCGGAATTAGTGGTAAAACGGGTTGGGGATTTGGTAGATGAGATGGAGGGGAAGGGAAGTTTGGAGGTGGCGGTGGAGGTCCGGGGAGAGGCGGCTGGTGTTGGCGGGTGGATAAGGCCGGATGATGGGGCGGTGAAGGTGAATGTGGATGTAGCTATAGTGGAGGGTGTGGGGATAGGGTTGGGTGTTGTATGTCGAAACGATAGGGGGGAGGTTGAGTGGTGTAGTGTGGAACAAGGCTCGGTGGCAATGGAGCCAGAAGAAGCGGAAGCAGCTGCTATCTTGTATGGACTCAAGGAGGCTCGAAGGAGGAATAATCGAAAGGTTATTGTGGAAGGTGACTGCTCGAATGTTATTCATGATCTACAGCTGAAGCGGAAGGGACGCAGTAGTATTTTTTTGATTTATATTGACATTTATGCTTTATGTAATTCTTTTGACTTTGTTTCGTTTAAATGGTCGCGTAGATGTTTTAATAAGGCCGCTCATGAGTTAGCTCATCTGAGGCCATGGACTCTAGGTTCTCGTAGATGGGAGGCGTCTTTTCCGTTGGACATTTCTGATGTAGTTCGTGCTGATTCTGATATTATATCTAATTAAACCCGTGTGGGTTTATTTCAAAAAAAAAAATGGTCAATTTACTTAAAATAAAATAATTAATTAAGATGGTCAATTTACTTACAATAAATAATTAATTAAAATGTTCAATTTCAAGGAGACTAAAATAAAAAAGATTCTTAGTAATTTTCCTAAATATTTATAGATTAGAAGATGGTAAATTTCCTTAAAATAAAATAATTAATTTAGTATAAACATGCACACTTATGGTATTAATTATTATGATCATAAATTTATATAGTTTGGGTTAAAATTAAATTATATAGAAGCTTGGTAATTTTCCTAAACATGGTCAATTTTCTTAAAATAAAATAATTAATTAAGATGGTCTATTTCCTTAAAATAAAATAATTAATTGGGATTGTCAATTGCAAGGACACTAAAGGAAAGAAGATACTTAGTAATTTTCCTAAATATTTATAAAATATTAGAAGATGGTAAATTTCCTTAAAATAAAATAATTAATTAGTATAAACATGCACAATTATTAGTAATACTATTTTCCTAAGAGAATAACATAACATACTTTTCTAATACCATAACAATATTGTTTGAGATAATATTTCATATAGTGATTTCTAATATTATAATAGTTCTATCTATATTTTAGGGATGTGCTTTTTCAAATACGGATTTTACTATTTCACATACACATTTTACATTTTTACCCTTGTCATTGATTCATTCCCTCATCCAATTCATTTTTTCTCCCTTCCCCCATCTCCCTCCAACAACACCACCACCTTTGTTCAGTACCCTACTCCGATCAGTCCAATGGCCGATCAACGTTACTCCGTCCGACCTCTCTAAAAAGTAAAAATAATAAATAAGAAATAAAGAAATGACATAATGAATTGAAGTTTGGCAGAATGATGCATGCTGCCTTGCTGGTACAATACTACGAAATACGAATGATGGAAATAAATCAATTAATGCATCACCCTCACTCCAAAGTCCATATACTGCAAACTCACGCACCACCCCACGCCACCTCACACCATCCAGAACCACCGTCCACCACCCAAACCACCATGCCTTTATTGATAACGGTTGATAAACAAGTAAACAATTGATTTTAGTAAGTAACAAACCCTGATAATTTCAACAAAATATATTAATAATTGTTAACAACAAAATTACTTCATTAAATTGGAGATTTATAATACATTATTCAAGTTCTTAGAACAATTGGATTCAATTTTAGGGAAAAAGGTGTGTATAAGACTTAGTTTGTTTAGGTTTTAGGAAAAGGGTATGATATGGAAAATTAATGAAAAAATGTATATGAAAGAGTACAGTTCGTATGTGAAACATTTTGATGCTAGTAGAAAGTAGAGTACTATAATGATAATATATCATAGGGTTTTTCTAACGTGTGCCCTGAAATACTCAAGTATATTCTCATTTTTACCATATTTAATGAGAATTTGTTGTTAATCTTACCATAAATGGATTATTAATGTGTGCCCTTAGGGCACACTTAGAAAAACCCATATAGGATATAGTATAATATAAAGAACAAAGACTTTTCTTCCTGAAGCAAAGATGCACATACGAAAATACAATTTTCTATCTCAATTCGACGTAGACATGCATTTCTATTATTTTACGACATATAATAGACAAATTTGAACAAATTACCTCTTCTTTAATTTACTTTTGTAGTAACCAATAAACATGCATGATTATACAACAGGTGGTCCAAAATAGCACAATATTTACCCGGGAGAACAGATAACGAGATAAAGAACTATTGGAGAACTCGTGTGCAAAAGCATGCGAAACAACTAAAATGTGACGTGAACAGCAAGCAATTCAAAGACACAATGCGTTATCTATGGATGCCTAGGCTTGTTGAGAGAATTCAAGCTGCCTCAAGTTCGAGCATCGGTCCCACCACCGAATTCTTCAACCCTATCAAATCCACCAATTTAGGCACCTCTGGTACAACCATCCTTCCACAAGTAAATTACGATTTTACCCCCGAAAACTCAGCTAATTCCTCTGTTGGCTCTTTAGGCACCCAAGTTTCAGACCTTACAGATTATTATGCCCTTCAAGTTGGTAATCAGAACGTTAATCAAGAGTATTTGCATGACGATCGCGTCGATTATGGAGTTAATCAGTCATTAACAACTCCTAGTGATTATATTAACAACCAAGGGATGGAATTTCAAGGTCTTAATAACATGGAGCAAAACACTCAACAACAATGGTACACGGATAATTTATGGAATAATACCCTTTTCCTCGTAATGACTGACCCACCTTCTTTTTTAAACATTTTGCTTAAATTGATTGTTATCTTTATATTGATGTTGCTACGGTATGGCTAGTAGAGTAGTAAACTAATTCTCCGTACAACTTTTTTAGTTTACCTTTGAGAATTATTTGGTCAGAGATTTAATTTTGGTGGTTGGTAAATGGAAAGTGGTAACATGTTTATATTCCAAGTTTCGATTAAATTTTGATAATGATATAAAAGTTGGATCTATATACTTTCTTACTCGTAAATACTGGTATATATTTGTGAAAATGGAGATATAGCTTTGCACTATATTTAATTTCTTAGTGTTGGTAAATTTTCTTTCTAAATTGTACGTCTGTACTCTATACATATCATAAAAATTGATGTGAAGTGTTGAGATAAGTACTACTTGTACATGTTGGGAGCATAAATTATGAAACTCACCTTTTAATCTTTCATATGCTCAAAATTTGTTATTCAAACCAATTCAAGCACATGGTTTCATTAGTGATCTGTTAATTGGTAACAACTATTTGTATCAATGCATATCACTGTTAAATTCTCGTTAATGCCATGTGATAATAATTAATTACGGCTTGGCATCACTAGTCATGTGTGAGTATTCTTGTTAATGGACATTTTGCGGGTTATGCATTTTTCGGATTATATAAAACTGTTTAATGTGCTTAATGATGATCTATAATGATGGTTTTTTCTTAGTTGGTGTGTTTACTAATGGCATTTTGATAGAATGTCAAAAATTAGATAACTTTAAATGTTGTCATTTATTTATGTACTATATGACAACATGTTGGGTAAGTAGTATTATTTGAATAAACGTTTTTAAAAAAGTGGTGAAGAGTGTATTCCTATATGACAATATTGATCCTTGGTGACATGTTTCAGAAAGGGTCGTTTTTGTTTATCATCTTATGTCATCTGGAATGTTAGCCTTGAGTAAATGATATTGACCATTATCGCTTAGTTAAGGCTTTGAGTAAGTTGTGGATTGTGGGGGCATCTAGTGAAGCTATGACTGCCCTTAACTTTGTCATAAGACAATTGAGTTTCAGTGTTGGAAGTGGTTATAATGACTATTACATGGGAATGGTAGATAGATGTGAATACTCTGATTTTGAGTTTGTATAAACATGTTTCTCCAATTAAAGATTTATGACTGGTTGTTTGGTAAAACATGTGTTCGAGTAATTACTTGTATTTGGTTTAAATGCTTATATTAAACCAAGAAAGGGTAAAAGACGCATAATCTATATTTATTTGGTTTTGATTTTGGCGATGTTTCTTTAACGGATATTTTTGGTGATAATTGGATCACTAATATATGAGTTATTTAAGATGTATTCTTGAGTTTATACATGACAAGATGAAATTGGTGGAAAGTTTGTTACATTCATATATATGATGTTTGTATGCGTTGTGAGAGATATGATATAACTTATATCGTTGTTATAAGTAGATGGACACCATAGTTTTTTGTAAGCCAATCCATGAAAACAATTGTATCTTTGGGAATGAGTTTACATTTTCATTGAACGTCGAATAATTATGATATTTATTTGACAAACGGTGTCTTTTATAATGTTATATCATGCAAGTTATAGATGCACAACTACATTGTTGAATATGTAATGGAGTATGAATATATTGTGAAGAATTTGCAGGATAAAAAACTGAATGGCTAAGTGGTTGTATTCCTTTGTGGGAATATTTTGACTCCATTAATTGTCATGCATCATAATCTGAAGCATCGGGTTTTGGCAGATTATCAAGAGTGATGGATAATCAGATCGGATAATGGGTTCACAAAGGTTGTGAATTGTAATAAGTGGACAGTGAGATCCCTTACACAATGTGATATCATGATAGTACGTACGTAAATTGTAAAGAGGATATTGAGATCCTCCTACCAATGGCCATGGTAGAAGTTGGTATTGGTGGCACCATAAGGAATGGGTTTAAAGCCTATTGGGAGAGTGAATCGTGACGGGGCTCCCCCACTTGGGTTTACCAAGTTCAATGGGCCAAACGAAATCACGAGGATCTCATGTTGTAATACTACTACCATTCCTATTTTAATAAAAGTGATGTAGTATTCTTTCTATATATTGAGTTATTTCTGTCATGTGAGGAAGGTTGAGCTATGCTCTTAATAAGTCCATAGTCCTTATTTAAGGATGGTTTGTGACAGTCAAACTTGATGGCTTTACCTATGTGAACGTGGGGGGAAATGCCCTACCCCCTATGAGGTTCGTAGGCTTTAGGACCTCTAGAGCATTCACGAGATCCCAGGCATGTGAGGGGCACCTTTTATGACATTTCGCGAGGACGAACACAGATTTGAATGCAGGTTTGTGCGCATTTATCCGTTACAAACCACCGTAGAGAGTCCAATGCCGAGAGCAACTCGATACGGTTGTAGCAGATAATTGTATGCACTGGGTGACAATTCAATTCCTCAGGAACATTGTCATCTTAAGACTTGCGTTCCGTTGCCTTAATCAGCTACATCTCTTCTTCTTCTTCTTTTGAATCATATGGGGGATTGTTGAAATTATTGCTTCAAAAGAAGCTCTTATTATCCCACATTAGTATAATCGTTGGGATTGTTGGAAGTGTTGGAGTTTTGTGTGGTTTTTGCACAATTTCCATGTTTGATAGTTCAGTCTTATATGCTGACTATTGCGGTTTTCCCATACGGATTACTCAGTCTTCTAAATTCAGTGTTGCCTTCTCCTTGCTTTTACTCTTCCTTTCGGTCTCTCCTGAAACGATGAACAAACTGAGGGCTCGGCTTGTCACCGAGCGTACTCACTCCGACGTTCAAGTCAGTGAACTTAAAGGGATTAAGTTGTATGTTACTTGACAAAGTATATTGTAGAGAGATAAGGGAGTTTATACAAGATGAATAGTGAGTTTTAGGTTAGATTGTGGATCCCCTTCTCAATGAGAGAAGTGGAGTATTTATAGACTTTCACCTTTTGTCACGTAGTGGCCAAGTGGCCAAGTGGCTAGCAGGTGGAAAGACTGTTCTACCCTCGGCCGAGGGACCCATGGCAGGCCGGCTGACTCCATGCCGAGGGGTCTTGGATATGAGTACGCGGATATGTGCCCCAGCCGAGACCCAAGTGACCGACCGACAGGCTGCGTCGGTTAGGCGGTCTAACATGTTGACTTGCTGTC
This sequence comes from Silene latifolia, assembly GCF_048544455.1. Taxonomy (NCBI): domain Eukaryota; kingdom Viridiplantae; phylum Streptophyta; class Magnoliopsida; order Caryophyllales; family Caryophyllaceae; genus Silene; species Silene latifolia. The sequence goes on along the minus strand of NC_133527.1, from coordinate 21,840,678 downwards.
TCTTGATCCTTGACCTTGCTCAATATGTTGACTCGGTCAGGGGGTGCAGAATATGCCCCATCAATTTGCCCCCAGCGTAGTCTATGCCGTGGTATGGACCTTCGATGAGTGTTTGAGCGTATTCTGCGCAAGTTGAAAATTCTTCCCCGGCTTCCTCTTCCTCGGCTTGCTTCGTTCAGCCGTACCATATCCCCCCTCCACATGGATGTGTAATGGACATCAAATGTGGAAAAGAAGATGGCGCTGGCCGGCGGGTCCAAGGTTAAGAGTGCCGGATGCGTTGATTGCCCCCGGCCGGTGCTACCAAGCTTGGTTGATCAGCTGGCCGTTTGGCAAGTAGATAACAAGGAGCGTGTTGAAGAAGATACGTCGATTGGCATTCTGCCAAGTAGCGTGTCAAAGAAGATTAGTAACTGTTGTGACGATTGACATTCCGTGGCTGCATGCTTGACATGTGTCTCGTTGTTGATTGGTTGACGCTTCATGGGCTTTGCCCTGATTGGTCGGATTGAGTGGGCTTTGCCCTATAAATAGGAGAGTTAGCCCCTGAATTTGGCCTTCCAAATTCATTCTCTCAAAAATTTTCTTCTTCTCGCTTAGTTTTCTTTGACGAAACTTCTCTCTAGTCTTCGAAGCGTTACTCGGCGTAACACTCTTCCAAGGTAAACAAACAATTTTTTCAACTTTTAATTGTTTAAGTTTTTGTTGTGAACATGTCTTCTGCTGATGCCGGACCTAGTAATCCTGCGCCGGGGGGTTCCCCGTCGCGCCTTGATGAGGAGGAGGCACTGGCCGCCATCCCGATAAGGTCCAGGGGCCCTAGGTCTCCTTCCCGAGGTTGATGACCGCATATTTGGGTGGTTTCTGGATGATGACGATGGTGATGATGACGGTGATGATGACGGTGATGATGAGGAAAGGACTCATTCCGATGAGGAGAGGCCGCAAATCCTGGACCACGGCGACGCCCGTAAGATCGGCCCTGATCGTGCTTGGACCCATAAGTTCGCCAGTTGTTCTGGTCCTGACTTTTTCGAACATCATTTCTCCTTCGGCAGGGAGTATAAGATTGTTATTCCTAGAGAGGGTCAGGCCGTCTGTTGCCCTCCCCCGGGTTGTATCGGTGTATACATGAGACACCTGGAGTATGGGCTCCGGTTTCCTCTCAATGCATACGTTCTTTGCCATAATTAAGGCAATGAACGTCGCCGTGTGCGCACTGCATCCGTTGGCCATCAGGACGCTTGTTGGCTTTGTGTGGCTATGTCAGTTTAAGGGGGAGGCCCCAACGGTGAACCTATTCCGCCGGCTTCATCACCTTCGACTGAATGTCCAAGGTGGTAGGGGGTGGTATAGCATACAGACCGAGCCAGGTTATCTTACCGTCCCCAAGCTCACTTCCTGCAAGGACTGGAAGAAACGGTGGGTATATGTTGAGGTTCCATGGGATTATCCACTGCCTCGGTCCTTCCAGCACCAAGTCAATTTGCAGTGCGAGAGCAAAGGGGAGCGTGAGAAATATGTCTCCCGGGGCAAGCTTAAGATGGACGCCTTGAAGGTCCCTCTTAACCCGGACGAACGGCGGGCAATGAAGCTGTTTGAGACGGAGAAGGATGGGTCGCCGAAGGGATGGATGCCCCCGACGCAGATCATTCTTCAAGATGAGCCGCTCTGCCACGTCGGCCTCATACCGGCCCTAGCGCAGGGTGAGTGGGGTCGGTGTGAGGCCCATCTCTGCTTTTAATGTTTCTGTTTTTTGAACTTTGATTTATTTCTTTTGTTTAACTCTTGCTTCGTTTCCTTTGCTGCACCGTTTTGGCCCTGGATCCATCTCGAGGAAATCCTCTTGAAAATGGGACTTGACAAAGACAAGAACGTTGTTGAGATGCATCCGAAGGCCGATGCACGTGATCGCAGACCGCGCCAAACGACCTTATGGACCAGCGGTTGAAGGGCCTAGATACGACGGCGGCACGACGGCGAAGGTTGCGGTAACATACCGCGCCGAACGCGAAAAACAAAGTCTTCAATGGCGACGGCGTCAACATCGCCCACCTCCAATCCCTTCAAATCCGAAAGGAGACGGTGGAGATTGTTGATATTACCGAGGAGGAGGTCACCTTGGCAGAGGAATCTCCTCTCTTACGCAAGAGAAAAGAGACTGCTGCTGCCACGCCGCTTCTATTATCATTATCGCTGCCGAGGCCGCAAAGAAATGGGTCCTCCGGCCAAGAAGGCCAAGCTTGGTATAGATCTATCATGTGGCTCGGACTTAGCCGGTTCATTAGGCGTTCACGATGACAAAGCTCTCCGGTATGTCCATGAATGTTGACATGGATGCTTTGATTGAATTTTTTGTAGATCAACCGCCGCCGTCTACCGGACACACCGTTGAACGAACGCGTCCCGAGAAACGACCTGCGCAGACGGGTGGTAAAGATGCCACCGTCGTCTCCTCCTTCCCGAAGCCTACCCCCGCCCGTTTAGGTCGGAGGGCCTAAGTTTGTCCGGATGCTTTGGCGAAGTGGGCTGATCCGGCCGTGCTCATATTATGGAGCAAGAAAAGGTCATGGTCTGAAGTTGCCCCACGCCTTGATCGGCTCAGGGCTTGAGCTCGCTGCTGCGAAGAAGGAAGCTGAGAGGGCCAAGGCTGAGGCTGAAATGGCGGTCCATGCTGAGCGAAAACTTAGGGAGGACGCTGAAAAGGCGGTCCTTGCTGAGAGAGCCAAGGTTGAGGCTGCGGGGGCTGAAGCTGCTAAGCTGCTGGAGGAGCGTAACAAGCTTCAGGCTGTCGCCAACTTCAATGCTGAGAAGAGGGAGGAATGGAAGTCCATGTTTAAGGCCCAGGGGAAGGCGCTTCGGAATAAGAAGGCTATCATCGCCCAGAGGGAGTTGGACATTGAGACGCTCCAAAGCGTCATTCTTCCTAACATGTGCGCCCAATACCGGGACCTGGCCGAAGAAGCCGCCAGGGAAGTGATCGGGGAGCTCTTTCCTGAAGGCTCCTTCCCGTGGAAGAGATTTGACGAGCTGCTTGATGACAAGCTTGATGCTAAGGAGAAGGCCGCTGAGGAGGCAAAGGTGAAGGAGGAGGAGGAGGCTGCGGAGAAGGCGGCCCGGGATGCCAAGGCGAAGGAGGCCAAAGAAGAGGCCGAGAAGGCAAGGGCACGCGAAGCTGCCGGATCTCCTTCTGGGTCGCCTATCAAAGATGATGTTGTTGCGGCTGACAGTGGTGAGCAAAGAACGAGCATAGGGAGACGGGCGGCGTTACCGGACTCACCGGCATCTCGGATAGCTTTAGCGTTCGGGGCCAACTATTGAGCCTTTCCTCCCTGCCATCTTTTGGCACTTCAAAGTTTTATGTCTGTACCCTTTTGCTGTTACTTCTTTTTTTGTAAACTTTGGTAGGTAGTGTTTAGGCTATGCCTATGGGGACGGCCGTCGTCTGCATTCTCCTTACCTGTAATCATTTTCAATAAAGCTTGTTTATTAGCCCCCGGCTTGGCCGGGGCTTTGATCACAATCCTTCCCTTGTCTTCTTACGTTATTAATTGAGCGCTTTTTTCGTTTTTACCTTCGGCCTGGCCGAGGCAGTTAGAATGCGTATCTTAACTGTGCTTAATGTTTTTTTTTAAACATGTGAACATGTTAGCGTATCGACCGTTGTGTCCCTACCAGGCCTTCGGTTGGCCGAGGCGGCTAGAGGTTACGGCTCGACAGCGTTCGTATCTGTAGACATATTGATCGCTTCCTCTGCCAGGCCTTCGGTTGACCGAGGCGGCTAGAATTGCGTCTCAACTGTACTTATACGTTCCTAAGGCATGTTGGTCGCTTTCGCGAGTATCAACTGCGCTGGTAGTGACTGCCGTGGCGTCTACTTCTTGGGGTGACTGCCCGGCTTGGGCCGTGGCGTCTACCTCGATATGACTACGGGGGGGGGGGGGGATGAACACTTTGATGGAAAACTTGGATGATTCTTCATTAGATATAAACACGCGTTGGGGTGCCAACAAAAGTTTTGGACACCTCCGCCACTATACAAAGTATTTCCTGAGGTTGTCAGTGTTCCAATGGCTCATCAAAGGCACACCCTCCATGTTTTTCAGCCGGTATGTACCCGGCCTCATTTCTTCAACCACTTTGTAGGGACCCTCCCAGTTGGCCGTCAATTTACCATGAATGTTTCCTTTGTTGGTGGCGGCCGACTTTCTTAGGACTAGATCCCCTACTTTTAAGTCCCTTTTGTGGACTCTTCGGTTGTAGGCTCTTCTCATTCGATTTTGGTATACTGCCAAGTTGAGGCGTGCTGTATCTCGGCTTTCTTCGACCAGGTCTAGGGAGGTTCTCAGACCTTCCTCATTTTCAACCGGGTTAAAGGTGGTCGTTCAATGCCGGCACCGCTGCTTCAATTAGCGGGCAGGATCGCTTCGGACCCGTAGACTAAGTGGAATGGACTGTACCCCGTTGCTTCTTTCTCCGTGGTTCGAAGGGACCACAGGACGCCGGGTAGTTCATCGGCCCATCTTCCCTTTAGGTCTTCAACTTTATTCTTCAAACCGTTGAGGATTGTTTTATTGGTCGCCTCCGCCGTCCGTCCGTTGCTCTGTGGGTGGCAGACGGAGGAGTATGCAAATTTGATACCAAGTTCTTCCAACCAGTTCATTATTGTGTCACTCCAAAACTCTCGGCCGTGGTCAAATACCATGACTTGGGGTAACCCAAAACGAGTTATGACATTTTCCCAGATTACCTTTCTTACAGCCGCCGTCGTCTTCGCAGTACCGCTACGACTTCAACCCATTTGGTGAAGTAGTCAACGGCGACAATCAAGTACTTTCTTCCTCCGGATGCCGTTGGAAATGGCCCTAGTAGATCCATCCCCCACTGTGCAAAAGGAAGGGGACTAAGTACCGGCTGCAGGTCTCGCGAAGGTGCATGTATCACCGGAGCATGCATTTGACAGTTGTTGCACTTTTTGGTTTTGGCTCTGGAATCCTCAAGCATGGTGGGCCAGAAGTAGCCGGCTCGGAGAGCTTTTTGGGCTAGTGTTCTTGCCCCCATGTGATGACCACAGATGCCTTCATGAATTTCTGTCAGTATTAGCTCCGCGTCGGCTGGGCCGACACATTTCAAGAGTGGCCTTATCACGGACCTCCTGTATAATCTATAAAATACTATTAAAAGCCTAAATTAAAATGGCTCTTAAAGTCCACGTCATCAAAGCCACGTGTGATTGAAAAATGCCACATCTGATTAATGGAATGCCACATTTGGTTTATGAATGACACGGTTGCAGCATGAAATTCACGTTCGTCCTATGCAGCTATGCTCCCAAAAAAACGAGTAAACCTCGCAAAATTTCAGCATCTCTCCTTCTATTCTTGCTTTAATGTTTCATAAATAAATACGGAGTAAAATATAACGCCTCTCCCACTACATCTCCCCTTATAATTACACATTAATCAACATGCTTCTACATTTCCATTGAACTAGCTTCTTCAATTATAAAGTATATATACATTTACAAATTACTCATCCTCTCAAGGTAATTTTAATTTTTGATTTTCATGATTCAATTATTTTCTTTGATGCATGAATTTTATTTTCGAATGATTATAGCAAATTATGAGTTGGATAGACATTTAACTTATTTATGAGCAACAAAAATTATTGGGTGCAGTATGTTAATGCCACTTTGATTATGGTGTAATTGTGATTTGTTAGGTATCGTCATGTGTTGTAGAATTGATCTTATATGTGTGCAGTGATAAGGTATGATTCTTTGTTTACGTAGTTGTTAATGGTGTTTAGGTGATTGGGCGTACAAAAACCCTCAACATCCAGTATCTTCTTGTAAAATGACTCTTCCTCTCTGGTAATTGGTCCTCAACATCTATCAAAAATCAATATTATTTCTGATTGTATCTTTTATTTGATTGTGAATTTTCTCTAAACATAGCTGTTTTATTTTTACTTTTTTTTTTTTTTTTTTAATTTGGTATTTCTTCCCCCTTATGCTGTTTAATTTATGAAACCACATTTTCCACTGCTAAAATGGGTATTAGAAGTAGTAAATTAACTCAAGTTCATTGTTCTACTTTTAAAAATTTTCAGAAAGTGACGACTCTTGCCAATGCAAAGACAGTGATGGTGGTTTGTATCATTGGATGCAAGGTTTTATAAGAACTATTGAGCATATCTAAGGTAATTTCTCTTGTGTCTCCTATTAAGGGTGTGTTTGAATACTAAAAGTGGAGGGAAAGGGAGGGGAGACCAAAGGGGGAAGGAGGGAAGAGAAATGGAGGGAAGGGAAGGGAAAGAGAAATGAGGTGTAAGTGTTTGTATACAATTTTCTTTCAAATCTTGCTTATTTAGGAAATTTTGATTTGCCTTGGTAGAGGAAAAATTGACCCCTCCAAATCTCTCCCTTCATTTCTCTCCACCCTTAATTACTATCCAAACATGAGATTATAGATACCCTACCCTCCCTCCAAATCCATCAATCCAAACACACCCTAAGTGGCGTTCCTATTTATAGGATAGTAGGATCTTACAGCATTTCGAACAACAGACGTTTTTCATTGTTAAATTTATTTGACTTGAAAATTTTATGTCTTTCATACTCCATACTAAAAAGAAATATAGCAATACACTAAAATTGATCCAACACTTTATCAATGTGTCGGCCACTACTCCTATAATATGTTTTTTCATGAAGTATTTTTCTGTTTTTTCAAGATTGTACGTAGACATCATAACTTAGACACCCTCTGTATGTGGTGGGTTTTTAAAAAAAAGCTTTAAAATTGATGATACTATTTAGATACTTTAAGATTCTTCGTTCAATTTTGTGGGGTGAAATTGTGTTACCAATAATTTCCCGCCCTTTAAATCCAAACACCCAATAAATTCAAAAACACTAATAAAAAAACTGAGACCGAGTGATTTTGGATTTGATAGAAGGGAGTACGTAACAACTCCATTAATTAGAGTATTTGATTGCTAATTAGCTTGAATTTAATACTCCTCAATTTTGTGTTCAAGGATTTAATAGGCAGGTGTTTCATATTCCTCCATCTCCAACCATTGTCGAGTCAATAGAAACAACAATGTAATAATACTCGACGCTCTTGGTTGGACTGATTGGTGAACGCAAGTCAAACACCATAAACGACTTTAATGGGATGTCCAATGGTGACTATGCTTTTTGTACCTGCCTTTGACACAACAATGTAATAAGGTTGCATTCCAAGTCCTAAGTAGAATCGTTCAAATAAAGTTATATTGATAATAGTATCACTTATTTGACGAATTCTCATAAGTCCATTTAATATTAATGTCAAAGGACTTGAATGCTGTCCATGTTATGATCTAATACCACAAATGTTATTTCCCTGGTTTTATAGGTTTCAGAATTGGTACATTTACACATGGGTGCGTTTATAAGAGCTTTATTGTCAAAATCAGCCTCAAAACGCTTCATGGTGAAGACCAAATAGTTGGTTTACAGAGAAGATTTCACTTAAAATCCAGATGATGGGTCGTTAATTGTAAAACTTCTAAAGTCATCAGTGTGAAGTTAAAAAGCTTTACCTTTACACAAAATATATTTGTCAATGGCCATCCCCATTTCATCATTAAAATAAAAACCTTTTCACTAGATTTACAAATCAAACAATTTGCATAATGTGATATAAATTACTCATATAAGTTATATTATATAGGAGTACAAGAGTATGTTACAAGATGGTAGAGTCTAACTACTACAGCTCTTTATTTCATTTGTTCCCTTTGTTAGCTAATGTTTCTTTTGTTCATTTCTTATACTGTTAATTATTCAAGGTTTGTAGAGATAATGACTTGGTAACTGATAAAATCAACCTTGCATTTCATGATTCAGCAGTTGTGCTTATTTAAAGGTGGCTAGAAATTGGGTGTGGAAATGCAATCAGTCTCTCTTGTGACGGATATATCCGTCATACGTTTGTGACGGGTTAAGTAATACTCATGTGGGTAGATAAGACAAACAAATTGCTACTCCCTAGGCATTCTGCTTTTGTTTTATCTATCGCACAAGGATAATACTTGATCCGTCGCAAATTTGCGAAGAATATGTCCGTCACAAATAAGAATTTGTGGTGGAAATGATTCAACAAAAATGCGGGGTAGGGAATTGGATATAGATAATTAAATATTAGTGGGCTCATGTATGCAACATTCTGTGGGTTAGAATTTTGGTATATGTGGATTTTTTGGGACCTATTGTAATCCGGAGGATCATGATATTGATTACGAAGTATTTTATTATATCTAGATGTGAGACTAGGTTATAGAGCAATTTCAGCAATTTAAACTCAATAACTACGCTTCAAAACTACTAATATCACCTTATATGATTTACAATTTACACGCGCCCTTAACATTATAATATTAGATGTCAAAAAGCAAACAAAAATATCAGAAACATGCACCAAAGACGAACCCGTGAATTTCACGGCCGATTAAACTAGTTCTCCTTCAAACACCAAGTACCTTGCTGCGATCCTCTTTATCTTCTGCGAGAGACTGCGATCCTCCGGTAACTCGTTTGTCAGTTTATACTTCATTATCGGAGTCATCCACGTCGTCTCAGCCTCTATGTCGCCCACCATGCCGACGGTTTCGAATGCTTTTAGCATTCCCGATGTCCACCAAAGACGGTTCGACCGACATTCTTGATGGTTGAACTGGCAAGCTTTGAGAGAGCGTCGGCTCGGTTGTTCTCGGACACTGGAATGCATTGTATCTGGAAAGATTTCAATTTTGAAGTGTCAGCTTTTACCCTTTCCAGGTATCTTACCATCCCGTCGTATCGAGTCTCGTACTCTCCTCTGATTTGATTAGCCACTAAAAGTGAATCTGTTTTCAAACGATATGTTCCGCCCCGCACTCTCTAGCTAGCTCGACTCCGGTTATCACCGCCTCGTATTCGGATTCATTGTTTGAGGCCGAGAAGGTAAATTTCAAGGCGTACTCAAACTCGTCCCCGTTTGGGCCGATGATAAGTATGCTGGCTCTGAGTGTTGTTCGCCGTGGAGGACCCGTCGGTGTATACTTCCCATACTCCGGGGTTTGGCTCTTCTTGATATGTGCACTCGGCCGAAGTCTCGCAAGTGCTGTCCCTTTATCGAGTGCCTCGGTTTGTATTGAATGCCGGCGGATAACTCTACTCGCCCATTTGATGAGCTCGGGATTGCTCAAATTTTTCCAATGCTTTCTCCAATGGTTGGTCGGTTAAGACCGTCACGGAATGTGCGTCGAAGTAAGGTTTCGATTTCCTTGCGGCAACGACGACAAAGAAAGGTCGCTTTTTCAATCGGCGGGTAATTTCTTTCGCGAGCAACAATGTATGGTGACAAAGTAGATTGGGTGTTCTTTGTTTGTCCTCTTCTCTCGATGATCACGACACGACCGTGGCCGAGGTAATCGCTATGTATAGATATAGCGTCTCCCCAAAGATCGGCCGGACGGGGTTGGGAGAGTTTGAAGATGAGCTTTCGATTGCATGAAAGCCGTGCTCTGTTCCTCCCCCCAGCCGAAGTCTTTATTTCCCTTCAACACTTTGAAGAATGGGGTGCTCTTGTCGGCTGACCGAGAGATGAAACGGGCGAGAGCCGCCATCCTCCCGGTCAACATCATAACCTCTTTTCGATTCCTTGGCTCCGGCAGGTCCAGTATTGCTTGGACTTTTTCTGGATTGGCATCAATTCCCCTGGCGCTGACAAGCACGCCGAGGAACTTACCTGACCGGACACCGAAGTTGCATTTCATTGGGTTAAGTTTCATCTTGTATTTCCTTAGTGAACAAAATGTCTCGTGTAAATCGGCTAAGTGCTCGCTGTCAGACTTGCTTTTTACAATAGCATCGTCGACGTAAGCCTCAATGTTTCGCCCTTTTGATTTTGGAACACTTTGTCCACCAGTCTTGTGTAAGTTGCGCCTGCGTTCTTCAAACCGAACGGCATCATTTTATACATGTATGTGCCGTTAACGGTGATGAATGCGCATTTAGGCATGTCTTCTTCGGCCATGAATACCGATGATACCCGAGAAGGCGTCCGGCGAGCTCGATAGTGTAGCTGCCGTGGCGTCGATTAAACTATCTATTCGAGGCAAGGGATAACAATATTTGGGGCACGCTTTATTAATATTGGTAAAATCTACACACATCTTCCACGCCCCCGATGATTTCTTCACCATTACAACATTAGCTAACCACTCAGGATAAGTACAAGGCATGATAAAGCCCGCCGCTAGTAATTTATCTACCTCGCTTTGATGGCCTCATCCTTCTCGGCTGAGGAGTTCCTCATCTTCTGCTTGACAGGGCGAGCGGTGGAGAGTACGTTCAGCTTGTGAACAATTACCTCCCGGCTCACGCCTGGCATCTCGGCCGCCGAGTAAGCGAAGACGTCTTTTTCTTCCTCGGCCAGGTCTAGCGAGCGGCCCCGAATTTTGGCTCCGTGTTGACACCGACGATTCACGGTGCGCCTTGGGTCAATTTCCACTTCTTCGGTCTCGGCTCCTTCGACCACGCCGACAGTGGCATCCATGAGGTCGCCCTCCTGTTGTAAGGATGGGCTTTTCCCCTTCTCTGACTTCTTCGCCACTTTGAGGGATTGCATGTTGCACCCTCTGGCAGATATCTGGACGTTGACTACTCCGTCTTTTTTGTCCTTTGAGACGAGCTTATGCGCTTCCCCCCGGTCCGAGACATACATCAGTGTCAGGGCCGGGATGGACATTACTGCATCGGCCTCGCTCAGAGTGACTCGGCCTATGAAAACGTTGTAGGCGGACGAGCCGTCAATGACCACGAACTCAGACAGGACATTCTTAGCCGTATTCCCCTCGCCGAACATCACCGGCAGTCCGATTGACCCCGGGGTACCAGGCCGGCCCCGGAAAAATCGTACAACGGATTGGTGCGGGGCTCAAGTCCTCAATCTTCGAGACCGAGATTGAGAAAGCACTCCCGAACATAATGTTCGTGTAGGCGCCTGTGTCAATCAGGCACCTCTTGACCAGGTGGTTGGCTATGTCTAAGTGGACTACAAGTGGGTCGCTGTGCGGAGCGATGACTCCCTCGTAGTCCTTCTTACCAATAGTTATGTCGGGGATGTTGGAAGCGGGGATCGCTGTTTTGGGCACAAAGTTGATGGCCTGATATAGCTCGTTCAGGTGCCGTTTGTGCCCATGAGCGGACCCACCGTTCTCGTTGCCCCGATGACAACATGGATTACTCCTATCCGTTCAAAGACGGATTTTTTATTTGAGCCGCCGGTATTAGTCTTTTGGCCTCCGGCAACATATTTGCTGAGGCTCCCCTTCCGGATCAACTCTTCAATGGCATTCTTCAGATTCCTGCAGTTGTCAGTTAAGTGACCGGTGTGGCCGTGGTACTCACAAGATCGGCTCGTGTCACCGTCCCCCCTCGCCTTGGGAGGCCTTTCCCACTTCCGCCCCTCGCTCTTGCTCGGGAGAAGACCTCGGCAGCAGATACGACCGGGGGGTGACCATTGTACCGCTTTTGGTAGTACGGCCCCGAACTCCCACCGGCGCCCGCCGAGTTCATTTCTGGCGGACTTGTCGACCGTGACCTATTACCATCACGGCGTCCTTCATCCGGTTGTCCTCCCGGCGCTCTTCCTCTCTCGGGTGCCCGGCCTCGCCGTGGCCTACCCGGTGTCTTGTGATAGTCCTCCACCTTTATGGCTTGGTCGGCCATCTTCCCGGCGGAGTCTAGGCTCGAGCCTCCGCACTTGATGAGCTCGTTTTTAAGTCCCCTCTTGGGAGGCCTTTCATCGGTCACGAAGGCCGCCGATTCGGCTGTTCAGTTCACGAATCTGCTGAACCTTGACATCGAACCTCTTTACATAGCTTCGGAGAGACTCGCCCCCCTCCTGTCTGATAGTCAGGAGATCCGATGTCTCGAAGGCCCTCCTCTTATTGCAAGAATACTGGGCCAAAAATGTGTCCCTTAGGTCGGCATAACAGTATACCGACCCATCGGGTAGCCCCTTGTACCAACTTTGTGCCATCCCATGCAGGGTCGTTGGGAACACTTGTCACCAAACCTCATCAGGTTGCTCCCATACCGACATGTAAGACTCGAAAGCCTCGGCATGGTCGGTTGGGTCGCTTTCTCCTTTGTATGATATGGGGGGCAACTTTAGCTTAGTCGGCACCGGGACCTCTAGGACATAGGCACCGAGGGGCTGTCGGACCACGTGTCGAGTGACACGCGGCGATCGGCTCCTCGCATCCTTAGTCCGGCTCCTCTCCCCGTGGCGGGAAGGGCTTCTTCTCCGACTCTGGTGAGTCGGACTTCTTCTCCGACTCTGGTGAGTCGGACTTCTTCTCCCACTCTGGTGAGTCGGACTTCTTCTCCGACTCTGGTGAGTCGGACTTCTTTCACTCCTCTGGGGGAAGCCTCGTTGGTGCCGCGGCGACGCTGTCCTCCCGCGAGTGCGGGAAGGACTCAGGTCTGCCACTGGCACTCTGGGTTCCCCCGGCGTCTTGACATGGTCAGCTTCCTCCAATGCTCCGTTCAAGTTTCTCGGATTCACTTTTTGGACCCTGGTCTCCTGTGGGGGTGCCGCCGCTCTTGTCGTCATGACAGTGTGAGTCGGCGTGCTACCGATTAGGTCCAGGAGTAGCTTTAGTTTAGCTGCATCAACCACATGTCCCATGACAGTGACTTGGTCGGTGGGCAGCGGTGTTTCTGGTATTATTGGCATCCCGTACGCCGGCTGAATTACTCGGCCGGTGGGGGACTGGACAATCCCAGAATTGTGGACTGTATCATCCTGGCAGAATTCGGTTTCGTCAGTCACAACTATTTCTTGTTGCTTTGACATTTTCTTAGCTTGTTGGGTGGGTTTTGTGTTTTTTTTTTGTGTAAGGGATTTGACTAGCTTCTAGTATCTATCCCCACAGACGGCGCCAATTGTTCCGGGGGTAATTCCAGAGCAGTATTGTTTACCACGTAAGCTTGGTGAATGGATGTCCTTCCTTGCTTTTACTCTTCCTTTCGGTCTCTCCCGAAAGGATGAACAAACTGAGGGCTCGGCTTGTCACCGAGCGTACTCACTCCGACGCTCAAGTTAGTGAACTTAAAGGGATTAAGTTGTATGTTACTTGACAAAGTATATTGTAGAGAGATAAGGGAGTTTATACCAGATGAATAGTGAGTTTTAGGTTAGATTGTGGATCCCCTTCTCAATGAGAGAAGTGGAGTATTTATAGACTTTCACCTTTTGTCACGTAGTGGCCAAGTGGCCAAGTGGCTAGCAGGTGGAAAGACTGTTCTACCCTCGGCCGAGGGACCCATGGCAGGCCGGCTGACTCCATGCCGAGGGGTCTTGGATATGAGTACGCGGATATGTCTCCCGGCTGGCTGATTGCCCAGCCGAGACCCAGGTGACCGGCCGACAGGCTGCGTCGGTTAGGCGGTCTAACATGTTGACTTGCTGTCTCTTGATCCTTGACCTTGCTCAATATGTTGACTCGGTCAGGGGGTGCAGAATATGCCCCATCATGGGGAATTGTTGAAATTATTGCTTCAAAAGAAGCTCTTATTATCCCACATTAGTATAATCGTTGGGATTGTTGGAAGTGTTGGAGTTTTGTGTGGTTTTTGCACAATTTCCATGTTTGATAGTTCAGTCTTCTATGCTGACTATTGCGGTTTTCCCATACGGATTACTCAGTCTTCTAAATTCAGTGTTGCCTTCTCCATGCTAATTGTGCGGTCTTTCAAAAAAACAATTTACAAGACATATTTAATACGCTTCTAAAATCCTTCCTTATGTACCTATAAATACTACCTATTTTGTCATTCCAAAAAACACAATACATTCTCTCATCTATTCTTTCTCAATCTATTCCTTCTCTAACATGTTTCTTTCAAAGCTGATATTTGGTAACGTTCTGCAAGTAGTCCTCATTCTGAGTCTTTGTCGTACACCTTAGACTCGGACGTCGTATAACCCTGGGGGTTGGTTGCCAAGAGGCCGTGTGTATCGAGCGGGACAAATTCAACTTTAGGGCAGTGATTCTCGTCACGCCACGACAAAATCTCTCCTATATTCCGTAAGATTTACATTTCTTTATTTTCGTAATAGTCATACTGTGGACATGGGGCCACGGGGGCGCTTGGGAAACAAGCGTTTGTATTTGTGGAGTCGCCACCAATTTTTATGGGAAATTGGAACCGTTCGAATACCTCGTGTCATGTCAAGACACAAAGTAGTGACATGAACACCAAGAACTCGTTAGCCTTAGCATTCTATGTCTAGAATGACTCTCGTGGATGCCAATGAACACGGATGTTCACAGAGATCTGGAGTAAGGGGTGAGGGTATGTATTAGGAAGCTCTTTTGATCGAACACCTAATCCCGCCCGCCTCGATAGCGGCCTCTACTAATGATTAGGGAAATTATCTATACTCGATATATTGTCGATTATATGCATGCAATGCAACATCCAAGTTTTAATCCTAACATGTGAAGATTAACTAAGTCGGTGAACAATTAATTTAATCATGCAAATGGGTCGAAGTAGGATTTAAGGTCAATTACATGTGAAAACATACAAATGATACAAAATACGATGAAAAAATACAATAAAGAATACAATAATTACATCGGGTTTAGCGATTTATGTCGAAAATACTCCTAAAACGGATAATTTGAGAAAAAGAATAAAGGAATAAATCAACGAACAAATCAGTATGTGATAATACGGTTAATAGTAGATTATACGTAAACTAATTAATCAGGTCAAGGCAGAACGGAAGTTCAGAGGCAGAAATCAACCTGGAACAGGCGTAGCAGGACTGCTCCCTTTGGAAGAGGCGCAGCAGTTGCTGCGTCTGTTCCAAGGGTGAGTTCTGGCTGTGAAGCCGGAACTGCAAATCGTTAATGTTAATTGATGATTTTAAGGATTGATTACGATATTCGACTCGGATGGAAGTGATTTAATGGATTAACTACATGTGAACGAGTCATAAAAGCAATAAAACATGGATGAGGCGGAATTAAGATGAATTATTTACATGGATGAAAGATTGATTAGTGACATGGGTGAACTAAATAGGTTAGACACAACGAATTAATGACGAACATGACAATAGACAGATGGAAATATATCAAAGATCGAATTTCAGAGACTCAATATGAAAGAATCGAATCTCTACAACCCGGATTGATTTTAATGACGAAAACCCGCAAATATTGGATTATAAGGGATTTAAGTCGAATTTAATGATTAAATAAACGTATTAATGATGATGAACAATGTACATGTGAAATTGTTATGCTTTTATGTCAAGAATTGAAGGATAAACGAAAACAAACAAAAGTAAGCGAATTTACAGAGGACGAAAGAAGAAGAAAGGAAGCAGGAACTGCGGCAGCCTCACGAAGAGGCGCAGCAGGTGCTGCGCTCCTTCGAAGAGGCGCAGCAGTTGCTGCGTCCTTTCTCGACGTCTGTCTTCTGGTAATCCATAAAAAGGGTTTTAAACATGGTTTTATAAATCGGTTTTAGAAGTGCTTTCGACATAAACCTTACGCTAATGATACAAAAGGTAAATAACGATAAATAAAAGAGAGATTTACACCCTCAGACTTACATGTTTGATTTCTCGAGAGCATTCCAACCGCTAGTCTCGCTGTTCAGAAGGATCCTTTCTATCTTAGTTATATAAGATTTATCTTGTAGTATCTCGGAATACGAATGAAAGACAGAACCTTATCAGGAACTAAGTTTACGATTAGTGATGCTCGACTCGAATGTAACGAAAGTGCCCTCGTAAGAGGAAAACGATTAAGATTAGTTAAGTTGATTAATTGTGGAGTTGGTCAAATTGGTCTGTCATGCAAACGAGGCTAGTACTCAGAAGGATCCGAGCTTAAGTGTTCGAAAGTTCAAGCACGTAGACGCCAAAAAGTAAGAACGTGTTCTAGAATGCAAAGGGAGAAGAGAAGGGCGGACACTCGCGTGAGAAATTTGAGGAGCGAAGGCTCCTATTTATAATAATCACGTGAAGGAATAGGGTTTTCGGAGAGACTTTGGAAGTGAATCTCGAAAAGATATGAAAAAGATATGAAAAATACGCAGAAAAGGACCTGGGAAGAAGCGCAGCAGTCACTGCATCTCTTGGAAGAGGCGCAGCACCTGCTGCATCTGTTCCCAAGTGGTTTCCTCCTGCGGAAGAAAGATTTCCGTGTTTGGTTTATGGAATGACGGGATAATCTTATTTTCCTTAATATTTTGTATGAATATTACGGTAAATTGTTTACCAAAGAATAAAAGATTGTGAAAGATTTATAAAATATGTTATAGAAATATCCAGAACATTTCAGAACATTCTAACTCGAGATTTAGCGGTTATCAGAAAATGAAGACGGTTTTAGGCCCGGACTCCAAATGTACTCTAATTACTGTCAAAACGACCGTATCGGCGCGTAGATGACAACTAAGAGGTAGACATTAGTGTTTGAGCAATCACTTGACGATAAACTTACGAACTGTCACAAATCGTTCCGCGTACCAAACATGCGGCCCAATCATCACCGGGTGGTTTGCGGGAGGTGCAGAAATGAAGTATCTACAGAGCCCCCACTTTGACTGAGGCTTGGAGAAGGCGAAAGTCAAAGTATAGCCATCGGGTCAATCGAAGATTACAATCTGACGACTATGGCGACGCGAGGCGGCTCAAGGGGTATGAGCCAAGGACCTGTCGTCGGGAACATTTTAGAGTTTGTCGACTATCGGGGAGGGTCGTTTAAAGTCCATTAGACTACGTAAGGAGGCTCGCCAGCCATAAGAAGAGATCATACCTGAAACTTCTTGAGAGACGATTCCGGAGGTGCATAAGAGCTAAGGGTAAGCGTAGGGGCTAAGGGATAAGACCTAAGGGATATATAAGGATTGTGCTAAGGTGTGGGGCCCTAAAGGAAAGCATCAACGGGAAGGAGGCCCGAATACAATTTCAAACTGAGGGGTAACTAAGGCTTGAGTGTAAGAACTCTGCCGGTTTGGGAACCTCTGGAGAACGACACCTTATCGCACTCCGCGAGGAAACAAGAAACATTGTGAGTAGCAGGACACAGGCGGGAACTGCTGGGAGAAACTGCTTGGGTCGTCTTCAAACAAACTTCGGAGGAACTTGAGAAGGACGATTGTATGTCGCGAACTCTCGTATTGGAAAACCTTATCAGGAACTGATCTCCATGTCTCGAGAGGGATTGTCGATCCACTTACTCTCGCTGGGAACATAATCGGGAACTTATCTCCATGTCTCGAGAGGGATTGTCTGTCCGCTTACTCTCGCTGGGGGAATATAATGAAGGCATGTCGAAACACCTGTGAAGGAATACTTTGCTCGTTGTGACAAACAAGGTCTTGGAAGCGATAAATAACGTATAATAGTCTGCAGTTGGCTTACAAATGCGGGTCTGAACGAAGAATTATCGTCAAACGGACCAAAAAGATAAAATGGCATCGGGGAAGAGGCGCACCAAAGATGGGCCCACAAATAACAAACTCATAACGAATTTTTGAAAACTCGTATGGAGAAAAGCTAAGGAAGAGGCACAGCAAGAGCTGCGTCTCTTGGAATTGGCGCAGCACCTGCTGCGTCTGTTCCTTAGTGTGTCTTTCCTGCGTAAAAACGCGATAAACAGAGGGTTTCATTTCATTTGTTCGAAACACAATTCCATCCATTTCTCTCTCAAACTTCAACCATTTCTGCCAAAATTTGATCTAAAATCTTGCATTCACCATGACTAATCGAGGTATGTATATCATTCTTGCATTAATCTTCTATAAAGGATGAATTGGATCGACAAAATTAGGGTTCCCAACCCTAAAATGTCGAAAATTTGGAGCTTTTTCCCCAAATGATCTTGCCTTATAAAATTGATCATGTAAATGGCTAATTGGTAGTATAAGGATCACAACCATGTATTTGTTTCGAATTTTCGTTGAGTTTTGAGCATTTGAGTGAAATGAGACGGTTTCACAGCTAAACCGTAAATTTCTTCGAAAATGGTCTTTGGATTGCCCATTTGCGATGAAACTTGACATTTGGAATCCTTGGATGATGGGTAAACTTCCTACCATCTCGGAATTTTGGTTTGTGACGGCTTTTTCGGGGCACTTTTCTAGGGCATAATCGACGTCATAACGAAATGCTGCCGAAATTTCGACTTGAACCCATGACTAGGCTTCAACTTAGACTTGACTTGACCCAAATTACCACATGAGTGATCGGGTTTGTGTGACTATAGCAAAATATGGTGAGAAAAGAGCGATTTCAGGGCTTCCGAAGACTCGAAAATCCCTTAATCAAGGCTCGTCGTCACTTGACGCGGCCCAAATTCACTTTAATTTTGCAGGTGACGAGGCTTCTACTTCAGGGAGAGCTCTCATGGAGATAGACACTGCTGTTGACCCTTCTCGTGCTCTCGAGGAGGCTTTTGCTGCGGCTAGGACAGCCGGGGAGGTTGCCGAGGACGAGATCTTCGAGGAGCAGGTTGGTGAGGAGGAGGAGGCCCCGAGACGGGCCAACGTGGGACGAGGAGGTCGTCAGCTGAGGGGAGCACCTGCGTGGGCTGAGACCTGGGACAGCAGGTGATACCTGTCGAAGTGAGTATCAAAAATAATATTTATAAAACCAAACTACAACTAGCAAGTGGTAGTGAGGGTCGAACCACAGGGAGGTAGGGAATTTATAGTTGCCTTCAATTCTAGTCTTAACGGTAACAGTGAGGGGGTTTTTATGAGAATTATAACTAAATCTAATGACATAAACTAAATAAACGAATAATAGAAGCAAATGATATAAACAATGATAAAAGAAATGCTAAGACGGTCGGTTCAATATAGCTGCGATGGCACAAAATCCTAGGCAAGTCCGAAATACAGTCGTGTAGGATGGGTAAAACAAGTCCTCTCGGTCCAAGTTAACTAGTAGCTCATTTCGGCCTATGCTACCAGTCCCTAAGTCTCACTAATGCTAGCTCTCGCCCCGATTAGTGATTCCTAAAGCCTAAATTACATTATCTTTCGATCTCAGCAATTTAGTCGTGTCAACTCGTTAATTAATGCCCTTCCCTATCTTTCGATCTACGGGTTGGTCAAAACTAAGCATCTAACAAGTCTCCTCTCGGTCTCATTGTTAAATATTGTACTTAACGAATTATACGGTGCTAATCAGACATGAAGTCAGTCGATCGACCAACCGGCTCAGTCGGTCGACTAGTTAAGCTAGTCGATCGACCAAGCCCTAATGCGGGGTTACCTATTCTACTGCCATCTACGCCATAGATCCCCTACATCTTAGCAAGGTGATTTAGTTGCTCATACTGAAGGTAATAACAACGATAAAATTGACTAATAAAGCAGACGAATTCATAATTGAAATAGCTAAATAAACGAGTAACATAAAATAATAATTTGGCTTCGGGTGATCTAACCTAGCAATTCTATACTACGAACGAAAGCAATAAAACGGAATGTAAGAACAGAAGAATACAGTATAGAACAGGAAGGAAAGATCAAAACCGAATGCAAGAGTAAACTTTATTGGCGGAAATAATCTAAACTAACGAATGTTGAATTGTATTTAAGAACTGAATGAAAAACTGGATCCTTATTCTGAAAACTAAGGTTATGTTATATAGGAATAATCCTCCGTAACCTCTATTCCTAAACCTAATCACAATGGGCTTTGGAATTCTCGATCTTTTAACTTGCGCAACAGCTCGTGGGGTGGTCGATCGACCACTTGGACCAGTTGATCGACCACATGCGCTGTACAGAATTGCATTCTGACGATTCCTGTAGCGCGCACCGATCTTAAAACAGCTGCCATTTCTTCGTTACTTGGTCAAATCAGGTGTTCTACGCGGCGTTGGAAAGCTAAGAGGATAAGCTTTCACCTCCAATTGGAATTACTTGATTATCAGCTCTACAACTCGAGATATTTCCATATAAAGCAGTCTGCAATGTCGAGAAGCATTCTGACAGTCTATAGACCATGTAGGTCAGTCTATAGACTGCTGTAGCTGGTAGTTCGCTTCTAAACTCTCGCAAATATGTCTTTCAGGCCTTGAAATGCGCACCAAGTTCTCTTCCCGAGTCTTTACTCCATGTCAAATGCAATGCTAAACACTTAGGGACGGATTTGGCTCATTTTCCGCTGAAATCCTCATATTTCTGCAATATCACACAAAAAGGAAGAAATACACGAAAAAAGGGAAATAGTAGGATAAACTACTCAATTGAGCTCTGAAATGCGTGTGAAATGAGGTGCAAAACATCATATATTAGACACGCATCAGCAGGCACTTACTTTGGGCTACGGAGGGTCACATGTCCTATAGGACGGTGAAGAGCTTGGTAATCTTGAATTCATTACTCATCACTCATATTCTTTCGTTTCATTCACTTCAATTTCATTCAAACTAAAGATAACTTTTGTTTCAAATCACAATAGGAGGCCGGGAACATCAAATCGTTCTCGGGCTATACGACAGCGATGGAGTGCTACGAGAGGCTGTCGGCGGAGGAGCGCGCCATGATCGAGCGGGGAGCGTTTGGTGCCTTGGTGCAGGCTTGGAGGGATATCGCGAAGAGGAAGCTGCGGGCTAACCTTAGCCTGGTCCGCGCTTTCTTGGACCGATTCTGGGACACGACTTCCACTTTTCACATGCCTTTTAGTGAGGTGGGAGTCACGTTGGAGGACTACGGCATGATCTCTGGGCTGCCGTGTGGGACCGAGGAGGTGGAGTAGCCGGAGACTACCATGAGGGTGGACTCGGCCGAGGCTAGGAGGTTGATCGGCTGGAACTTGTCGCCGAAGGCTGTTACAGTGCCTGGTTTGGTGCCTAGTTCCTATGTCCGAGACTACTTTGCGGGGAAGACCCCGGCGCTGGTGGTGATTGATGGGAGAGAGATGGCTCTTTCTCCCTGCACAGCTGAGCAGAGGGCCCGTTTGTGGCTTTGGTGGTTTCTGTCTTCGATCTACCTCGGAGAAAAGGGAGAGAGGCTGTCGACGAAGCTTCTTCCCTTCCTTTCTGACCTAAGCTCCCTAGGGCGTTTGGACTGGATCACTGCTGGTTTTGCGGTCCTCATCCGCTTCATGGGGACCATGGTTCATCCGGAGGTGATGGAGAAGGGGACTTCTCCTGGTGCTGTCGGCCCTGGACTACTGTTGGATGTATGAACCTTCATTTAGACTAATAATCACTTCTTTTCCTTATCAAGTTACGAAAAATCGTTATTGACTATCTTACTTCACAGGCGTGGGTGTACTCCTACTTTCCGAGCCTCTCGCCCAAGAGGACGGAGCCGCTGGAGAAGGCTTATCCCATCGTGATGGATTGGGTGATGTGTCGGACGAGCAGCAAGCGCTCCTCTCAGGGTGTCTACCGGCGGGACGTGAACGCTCTTCAGCTGGACAGCGTGAGCATCTCACTTATATTCGTTTTGCTTCTTCATTACTTTTTTAAACCGATCATAAGAATGATTTCTTTGTTTATCTTTCCAGTGGGTGCCCAGGCCTTGGGCGGAGTACGTTGGCGCGCCTCCTTTTGTGGCTGAGGTCCTTCGACCTAGGAGGTCGAGCCGGCTGCTGTTGAGGACGTCGATGGGTCATGTGTGGTACTTGGGCGAGCGCTTGGCTCGTCAGTGTTCTCGGGACGTCTTGACGGTTCCCATCGATCCTTCTAGGACGATGTTCAGGGAGCCTTCTGAGACTGAGAGGGAGGCTGACTTGGCTGGCGTTGGTGGTGACGCCCTCCTTCTTCCTGGCGAGGACTACTCGGCGTTCCTCTACGGGAGGTTGGCGTACTGGTCGGTTGTGATAAGTACTTTATCCTTTTTTATTTTTGCTGACTTTGAGATTACAATGAAAGATCATCGATTGACGGGAATCTTTTGACTTTGCAGGAGGTTGAGGCGGCGGGCATCGAGCCCCCAGAGTACCCCGAGACCCTTGAGTACACTAACGCGACCGGGAGGATGACGATCTCCGAGCTGCGTGACTTTGACGTGGCTGTGACGGATGCTGGCCTAAACGACTGGTAGCATCTGATTCGGAGGGTGAGCCTCTAATTTGCATGATTTTTGTGTAAGAACACGTTTGATTGCATTTATCCAATTATTGAGAACCTCTTTTTTGAAAATGTAGGCTGCGCCGTCCCGGTTTGTGGCGTTATGGAGGGTGACCAACCGGTTGAGAGCTACTGCCATCGAGGCACTTGTCGGAGGTCGAGGTCGTCAGGTATGAACCTTTCGTTTATGTCTTTTCTTTCTAATTTTGATTTTCTGACTTTTCTTGTAATTGCTTGAAATGATTGACATGAGCCAATTTTGTTGCTTGCAGGGGAGGAGTGAGCTGGTGCGAGAGTTGGCCCAGTCTCGGGAGGAGACGGCTCACTTGTTGAGGAGCTCGAGGTTCGTGACGCCGAGGTTGCCGCTCTCGAGGCGAGAGTTGCGGAGTTAGAGGGCGACTGGCAGTAGCCTCGTTTTGTTGTTGTTCGTATCTTGCACATTTGTACATTTTAGGACCTACATTTTTGGACATTTTGGATTTTGTTTGGGGCTCGAGCACCTAATTTATTGTACATTTCCTTTTTGACTGTATATATGACGGCCTGAGGGCCTTTGCTGCTGGGTTGTGTTGCATGTACCTGCAGGTTAGCCTTGAACAGGTTTGGTAGATGACGGTTTACGCCGTCATGCTGCCGAAATTTACATAGAAATCACGCAAAACATACATTTGTATATACATATGGCCTAAATTAGCGCAAAACAAATGACTCAAAAGTACTAAAAATGTAGAAAAATGCAAAAATTTACCGGAAATGACCGGATGGTAGGGAGCGTTACCCCCTAAAAAAAAAGAAAAATAAAAATCTATAAGTTAGAAATGTAGTATAGGACGGGAGCGAAATGATTCGCCAGAAAAGAAATAAATAAAAGAAATATAAGTTTGAAATAAATTACATTAAATTGGAGAAATGATTCCCCGAAAAAGAAAAACATAAAGAACTATGTAAGTGTGCTAAAATGACGAAAATGCTGATATTGCCTCGAAATGCGCATCCGCGAAATTAGGAAACACGAATTATGGCAATTTTGACGTGTTTACCAAAATAATAACCCGTAGGAATAGAAAATTATTCGTTAAAGGATTTAGTAAAGATCCAACGCGGAAATTCATAGAAACAAAGCTGAGGAACAGGCGCAGCAGGAGCTGCGTCCCTTTGAAGAGGCGCAGCACGCTCCCAAGTGTATCCGTTCTGGCGGATTTTTGGAAACAGATTTTAGTATAAATAGAGACGTCGATGGAGGTTTTATTCATACAATTCTTCCGTTTCTTCTTCGTCTTATTCCATAACATTCTCACTCATCATGAATACTTTGGAGATTCGTCTAAAAGAGTGGACCAATGAGTTTTTCAACATGGAGAAACACGATATGGGTGCTTATAATCTTGGATCTTTGTTGAGTTTGAAGCTCATCAAGGTTGTCAAACCATTCCTAGATGCTTGTCTTGATTATTGGGACCTGAATTATCATGTTTTTGCGTTCCCCGGAGGTGACCTTTGTCCATTTCCCGAAGAAATTGCTGCGATCGGTGGGTGGGACCCAGAACACTTGTCTGCCATTCCTTCTACTTCACAACGGTATAAGAACAAATTTAGAGATTTGCTTGGATTGTCTAGAATTGAGGTGGACCGTCTAATGACCTCGAAAGGAGTGCGGATGTTGGACTTCATTGACCGATTCATTAACAGGGCCGACCCCACCGTTTCTTATGTTGCCAGGCGAAGGGCATTTGGGTTTTACTTGTTGCATGTATATGTCCTTCAAGAGCATGTTGATGAAGACTTGAGAGGTGATCCCCGTCTCCTGGGCCTAATTGAACAAATGGAGTTGCGCAGGAGCCCAGCTTGTTTATGTTTAGGAGAGATCCTATTGGGCTTGGATAATAGGAAAGCCAATCGCGACCTACCGTATTTGGGAAGTCCCATTATTTTGCAGGTAAAAGAACACTTTTTCTTTTCTTTCTTTCTTTTTTTTCGTTTTTTTTTTTCTTCTTCTTTTTTTGTTTTTTTTTTTTATGTCTAATACCCGTTTTTGGTAGGTCTGGTTTATGTAGCGCCTTCGATTGATCGAGCCCCCAGTTCATGTTCCTTCTTATCATGCTCGTTCGATTGCAATGAGCATTAGGCTTTACATGGTGGACTTCACTCGGGTCTGCAATTACTGGGAAAACAAACTGAAGAATGATGATGGCCCTTTGATTAGATGGGTTGTACCATGGTGGCACCTCAAATTTGTCACTGGAGTATCTTCCTTGGATCCTACCCGATTTGTGCGCATTCCTGGCCTGGAATTCATGGTATGCATCTTCCCGGAGAGGTTGATGAGACAAGTTGGAATAAAACAGATGATCCCCAAGCTTGACATTGTCCCGCAGACTGCCGTGGCGCTTACTACTGAGAGTCGAAGGAAGTGGGCCATTAAATGGGCTCAAAGAAATGTGTGGTTTTTGAACTCTTCTGTTAGTGCCTTATGGGTGTCGGACTCCTATCTGCGGTGGAGGAAAGCTACTACTCCAAAGGAACGCGAGAGATTGAGGAAACGCGAGCCCGTTGACTACAAGGTGCGCGAGGTGGAAAAGGAGAAAGGGAAGCATCTGACTGAGGAAGAGGAAGAAGCCGGGTTTCGAGTTGTTCATCCTTCGAAGAAACCGAAGACCTCTCCTATCGTGGACAAAGTGGTTGACAAGAATGGTAAGGCTAGGCCTCGAGAAAGACCGTTGGTGATTAGGTCCGAAGTGGCGCAAGAGCGTCCGGCTCGAGGTCGTGACAAGAAGTATGACAAAAATGACAAGGGCAAAGGGAAGATGGAGGAATAGCCCATGTCTTTATTATTATTTATTATTATTATTATTGTAATAAGAAGGTGGGGTTTTTAGAATCCTAGCTTATTTTTATTTTATTTTTAGCATTATTATTATTATGTGACGTACTATTATTAGAAATGAATAAAAGAGGTCAATTGGTTATGAAACCGTTGTGACTTTCCATTTATTATTCTTGTCGAATTCCAAATACGATTGCAAATGTCCTTCTATTTACATTTTGAAATTAATGGGTTGTATCCTGTGAAGGATTGCCTACGGATTCATTTAAAAATGAAATCAAACCCTTGCGCGTAGTTCGAATAAATGTAAAAGAATAATTGTTCTAAGCAAGAGCTTGTAATGAACTTAGAAGATAAGCATGAGCTTTTTACTTACTCTAAAGGTGCAAATTTAGTTTATTTGATGATATGAGGATGACGAATTGTCAAAATGCAAGAGCAGAGTGACATTAGCTTATTTCAGCTTGGCCAGGGGCCATTTATTTAGGGCCACAAGAGCGACACGTGAGGTTACGCGAGGCGCGTTTTTGTTCCTATTCTAGGAATAGTACCGTTTTAGTTAGTCAAGGTTTGTCGGGTTGGCAAATTCATTCCCATCTAGGTCTGTAATTCTAACCGCACCCCTGGAAGTATGGACTTCACTAGAAATGGCCCGGCCCAATTAGGTTTGAATTTTCCCCGTGGATCGACAGGTAAAAGAGCTCTAACCGACTTGAGTACCAAATCTCCTTCCTTGATATTCCTTGGCTTGACCCTTTTGTTGAAGGCTCGTTTGATACGTGCTTGATATGTTTGGACATTATGCAATGCGCGTAGCCTACGTTCATCCAGGAGGATGAGTTCTTCATATCTATCCCTCTTCTAATCGGCTTCCGGGATTTGACTTTCAAGTAAGATACGCAAGGATGGTATTTCTAACTCGACTGGCTGTACAGCCTCCATGCCATAGGTCAAATAGAGAGGGGTGGCCCCAGTGGGCGTCCTAACTGATGTGCGATATCCCCATAAAGCAAAGGGTATTTTGCTTGGCCAATCTCGATAGTTGTCAATCATTTTCTTAAGAATTGTGACAACGTTCTTGTTTGCCGCCTCTATTGCGCCATTAGTCTGTGGTCTATATGGCGAAGAGTGGTGATGCCTAATTTTGTACTTGGCTAGAAATTGCTCAGTCTCAGCTTGGAAATGTGATCCATTATCACTAATGATCTCATGTGGGCAACCGTATCGACAGATGATGTTGTTCTGTATGAATTTTGCCACGTTTTTAGCCGTGAGACTAGTGTAGGAAGCCGCTTCTACCCATTTGGTGAAATAGTCGATTGCCATTAGGATGAAACAGTGACCTCCGGTTCCGGCTAGGGTTATCTTCCCGATTATGTCAATTCCCCAGGCAGAAAATGGCCAAAGAGATGTCATTGTGTAGAGCAATGAAGGAGGGACATGCTGTACATTCCCGAAGATTTGGCAATTGTGACAATGCCTTACGTATTTGATGCAACCGGATTCCATTGTGGTCCAATAGTACCCCAAACGCGTGATTTTCTTTGCCATCATGGGCCTACTCATGTGAAGACCGCATTCTCCATCGTGAACTTCTTCCATTA
Organism: Silene latifolia; assembly: GCF_048544455.1. Classification (NCBI taxonomy): domain Eukaryota; kingdom Viridiplantae; phylum Streptophyta; class Magnoliopsida; order Caryophyllales; family Caryophyllaceae; genus Silene; species Silene latifolia. The sequence goes on along the minus strand of NC_133527.1, from coordinate 21,814,086 downwards.
CTTTACGCGCCTGTGAATGATCAAGGCAACGTAGGATTACACCAAGAGGTGTTCTTTTGTATAGTTCTCCTTGCATGAGAACGTATTGGGAAACTAGTAGACGTATAGCACGTTGTCCCCTTTTGTCCATATCTGGTGGATATGTACCGTTGAGCTTGAAATTTAGGATTGCTTGAAACCAAGGCTCCTCTGTGACTTCCTCTTCGTCGGTGATTTGGTGGACATAAGCTGGCTTTGATCGTCGTTCGATACACAAAGGCATTTCCACCATGTCATCTGGCATATTAATCAAAGATGCGAGTTTTGCAAGAGCATCCGCAAATTGATTTTCTTCCCGAGGTAGGTGTAGATAGGTTACGTGATCAAAGAATTGGGCAACTTGGTCTATTCTGGCTTGATAAGGTGCTAAGCTTTCGCTTCGGTTTTTCCAAGATCCCGTAACTGGTTTGATGATCAGGGATGAATCCCAATGTACTCGGAGGTTTTTAATGCCTAAACTTACTGCCGCCTGTAGTCCAATGAGACAAGCTTCGTATTCTGCAGCATTATTCGTCACCTCGAAGTCGAGTTTGACAGAGATCGGTGTATGCTCGCCTTCAGGAGAAATGAGCAACACTCCTATTCCAAATCCTCTTAAGTTTGATGCTCCATCGAAGTAAAGGTCCCAGGAGTCTACATCAGTTTGGAGTATACACTCGTCTGGAAATGACCAAATATCTATTCTTTGTGCATCATTGATGGGATTTTCTGCAAAGAATTCGGCAACGGCGCGCCCTTTTATAACTTTCAGGGGCACGTACTTGAGATCGAACTCTGAGAGCATCAAAGTCCATCTTGCTAATCGTCCGTTGAGGACGGGTTTCTCGAAGAGGTATTTGACTGGATCCATTTTGGAGTATATTTTGACGGAGTAGCTAAGCATGTAATGTCGTAGCTTCTTCGATGCCCACACAAGAGTGAGGCATGTCTTTTCGAGTTGTGAATATTTGCACTCGTACTCCAAGAACTTCTTACTAAGGTAGTAAATAGCCCTTTCTTCCTTTCCTACGGTTTGAGCTAGCATGGCGCTCATGGCCTGTTTCAGTCACTGTGAGATACAGACCAAGAGGTTGATCTCGTTGAGGTGGCATGAGCACGGGTGGTTTAGCTAATATTTCCTTGATTCGGTCAAATGCCTTCTGACAGTCATCATCCCACATGGTGTGATCTGTTTTCTTTAGCTTTTTGAACATAGGTTCACAAATCATGGTGAGTTTTGATATGAATCGACTTATGTATTGTACTTTACCCAGGAATCCTCTGACTTCTTTTTCTGTTTGAGGTTGTGGCATTTCGATCAGAGCCTTGATTTTGGAAGGGTCTATTTCTATACCTCGTTGGCTTACGATGTATCCCAGGAGTTTGCCAGATGTTACTCCGAATGTGCACTTATGAGGATTGAGCCTCATGTTGTACTTTCGTAACCTTAAGAAGAATTTGCGAAGGTTCGCAATATGCCCTTCTCTATCCTTGGACTTGACAATCATGTCATCTACATATACCTCAACTTCTTTATGCATCATGTCATGTAGGAGTGTGGTCGCGGTGCGTTGATATGTAGCTCTGGCATTGATTAACCCAAACGGCATGATCATATAGCAATAGGTTCCCCATTGAGTGACAAAGGCGGTCTTATGCATGTCTTCTATGGCCATTTTGATTTGGTTATAGCCCGCGTACCCATCCATGAAGGATAGTAACGCGTGGTCTGCGGTATTGTCCACCAATATGTCGATATGTGGTAGAGGAAAGTCATCTTTAAGACTTGCTTTGTTTAAGTCTCTAAAATCAACACAAACACGGATTCTCCCATCCTTTTTGGGTACAGGTACTATGTTGGCTACCCAGTCAGAGTACTCGGAAACTTTGATGAATCCATCTTTGAATTGCTTATCGACTTCTTCCTTGATCTTAAGAGCCCATTCTGTCCTCATTCGACGAAGCTTCTGTTTTACGGGCTTGAAACCTGGCTTAATTGGGATTCTATGTTCGGCGATATCCCTGTCGATCCCTGGCATGTCTTTGTAGGACCAAGCGAAAACGTCTTTGAACTCGTTTAGGAGGTCTATGAAACTGGCCCTTTCGGTGGGGCTCAAGGTAGTCCATATCCTAAGTTCTTGGGGTTCTAGTTCGGTTCCTACATTGATGGGTTCGGTGTTCTCTATTACTGGTCCCCCTTCCCCCTCTTATAGTATTTCTTTGGCTATGTAGGGAGGTATCTCAATTGAGTCCGGGTTTGGGTCATCCTCAGTATCATCGTAAACAGAATTGCACTCAAGATAACACAAAGAGTAAGCAGAACCTGGTTTATTCATATTAAAATTTGAGAAAAGTTGAAACAAAGAAGCCATCTGATCTGTGGTCAGTGGCGGTAAAGGGACAGTTGTTGGGACATTTCCCGAACTACTGCTGCTATTTGAGACTAAACTAGGAGAAACGAAGGGAATGGGGATGAGGACAGGAGGAGACTCCTTAGTGACTTCTCTAGACTCTGACTCTGACTCCGACTCTGACTCTGACTCGAATTCATCGTCTTCTGGTTCTCCTTTGAACATCTCTCCTACTCCAGTGGTGAGCTTGAAGAGTCTTCCTTGATTGACTTTCTCTATCCTTTCTGCTGATTCGCGTTTTTTTCTGTGATTAACGCGGTAGGGTTGAAGTGGTCGTCTTGAAGTATCATAGTAATGATCTCATCCTGCGCGGCTCTAACAAATCGATCTTCTCCAAATAATAGACTAACAGCTTGTTCGTCTAAGCAAGGTGCTTGACGAGCTTTGACGGTAGGAACCGTTTCTGGAGGAATGAAATAGCAATCGTGAAAGATCTCGATTCCGGCTAGCTTCCTTTCGAGATAGTGCCAAGGTTCGGGAAATCCGTGAAAGAGTTCTAGACTTCCTTCCTTAACAAAGTATCCATTTAGGGTAGGGAGATAGGGTCGCATTTGGACTCCTACGTACTTACGGTTTTGAACTTGAGCAAGCATCTCGAGAACTTCCTCTTTAGTGGGTTTGTATCCTAGTCCAAGTGGTATTCTTTTTGAGTTGCCTTCCTTGTAGGGTGCGAAGGTGTTTCTTCGGGTAGGGTTCAAAGGCATTCCAGGGAAGTATCCCTGGGATTTGAGTATGTGGTTGACCACCAAGTTGGAATAAGGATCGTAGTATAGGGGTGCCAATTCACTTTCTATGACACTTATGCTTTGAAAGCCCCCAAGTTCATATACTGGATCCGCAAGGACTTGATTATTCGACTTCTTTTCGATTATCGCCTTAATGGGTGACGAAGTGATCATCACCATTTTGCCATTTAGTGGAATTTTGATCTTTTGGTGAAGAGTGGATGTTACTGCTTTGGAAGCGTGAATCCAAGGTCTTCCCAGAAGTATGTTGAAGGAAGCTTCGATGTCCACTATTTGGAAGTTAACCTTTCGCTCGATTGGCCCTGTGGCTATGGTTAGGTTAACGAGTCCTACGACCTTTTGTCGTGTACCATCATATGCGCGAACACCTTGATTGGTAGGGGTCCAATCCGACTCTTTCATGCCTAATTTGTATGCCGTTTTGAGGGGTATGACGTTGACTGCTGATGAGTAGTATTTTGGTAGCTTTTACCCCGCATTTATACCTTTTTCCGACTCGGTTTTGCGTGCTTAATTGTCCAATTAACTGATTTATTTACTAATTTATAATAATAGTCGTCGTAGTTATATTTATTAATTAGTCGAAATTTTTATTTAATATTAATATTAATATTACTCTATTATAATAATGTGTAGGCAAGAAGGAATAACGAGACGGAAATAAAGCGGGTTTAGACGAAGTCAAGTGGATGAAAATGGATTGAATTAACCTAAAGAGATGTAAGTTGCCAAATGATTTGACCAAGGAAATAACCAAACAAACCCCACGTGCCTTCTTCGCTTGATTCATCAGTATCAACCAAATTCAATTCACAAAAGTCCAATTACCTCCCCTGCTTTCTTTCGTTTTTGTCTACAGCTCCACCTCTAATTTCAATTAACAATGGCTAATTCTAAATTTTAACTACCATGCTCCTCCATATTCAACGATATTCACAAATTACCCACCATGAGCCCATTACATCTCCATAATTACTTCCACCATTACCATGTTCCTTCGCCGAAAACCCGACATCGGAGCTCCACATTTGCATCCACTTTGGCGCCACAACTCGAGCCCAGCAGACCATCTAGCTCCGACAAGCGCTATAACACACCCGCATCATCAATTCCGACGCACCATCAACTCCATTAATCAACCACCGTGCCACCGAGCAGCTCTCCTGGGCTCCATCACCGACGCACACCAGCAGCAGCACCTCAATTTGGGCTCATTTCCGCCATTACGCTCTGAGCCGGTCCACCGGTGGCCGGGCAACCGGCTCCCAACCCGCGACAAGCCTCAAATGGCTCTCAGCCGGTCAACTGTCTGCCTGTCACCTCACCGGTTCTAAATCCTATCAAATTTCACCTCAAAGTTACAGTGGGTTTTGTGCCGGTTCACAGCCGGCGGCCGGCGAGCCGGCTGGGACCCCTTTTTGCGTTATTGCGTGTTGTTGTCTTTTGTCCTTTTCCCTTTTTTGTTGTTTCGTTTATTTTGTTATATTTAGAGTTTGAGTCGTGTGTGTGTGTTTTGGGAGATGAGGATGATTAGTATTATTATTATTATTATTATTATTATTAGATTAATTAGACTAGTATAAAGACTCCACCACACTATATTACACACTACCTTAGAAAATTAGATTAGAAATTAGATTAGTTCATCATTCTCTCTCAATATTGTAGAACCCTAATATTTTCTTTCTCATTTTCATTCAATAAAAAGTTGTAATCTTTCTTTAATTATTAGTTTAAATCTTCCTTTGTTTATGCAAGTTCTTCATTCTCAATAGTTTACAATTAGTATTTTGGGTTGTATTTTGAAGATTTGAAGAAATTCATTCTTCCATTATTATCCAAGCTTGCTACTTTCCTCTTTGTTGGTACAATTCTCATCTTTTGTTTACATTACTTTCATTAGTTTACATTTCTTATGTTGTTTTATCATTATTCATCTAAAGTAGTAATCTTTAAAATGTTTACAATGTTTACTTGTGTTTTGTTGTAATTTATTGTTGAATTCTCACCCATGAACATGTGTGAGTAGTCTTATCTAGGGTCTAGGGGGAATTTGGGTAATTAAGGGGATGAATTTAGGTTGTTAACCTTTTGAATTGGGTGATTGTGTGGTTTCTACTCTTAATGCATTTGAAGTGTTTGTGGAAATGCCTCAATGAAAATTGGACATTTCACTAACATGTTTGGCTTACATTGGTGCATTGTGCTATTTGATAGTTTTAGAAGTGCTTATAGATGAGTTTTAATGAAAGTTAGAACGTCTCTTTGATGCATTCGATCCGTCTTGGTGCTCATGCTATTGGGTAGTCTTTATGCTTTATTTGTAGCTAGTTCATCTCGATCAAGTGACAACTTATTGAGGAGCTTAAGGTGACTAAGAAATTAGTCTTAAACCCTTGACCACTATTATTACCCTTCTCTTGTTAGACCTTGTTTCTCCCCCTAATTGCCCTTTGTGAACCCAAAGACCTTAGCCTTCCCTTATTAATTAAAAGCAATTTCATTTAGTTTAAAATTTATACCTTGTTGCATCTTAGTTTATAATTAATCAACTTTGTTTTTGTTTGACTAAACTAAAGACTTAAACAAACCAAGTATCTAACCCCCGTCATCTTTGTGTTCGACACCCGAATAAATACTACTTTTATTTGGTTCTTTATAAATAGTTTTTGGTACCGGAAGTGACGGCAAAACCCGGTCATCAACTGCGGAGCCATCATCGACCAAGGTCATTGGCACATTCTTTTTTAGACAAACGACGGTGATGTAAAGAGCCAAGTTGTGACTAGCGCCAAAGGGTGGAAAATCTTCGTTTGAGAAAGTAACAGGATTACTTAGCTTCGGTGATTCTTGGAAGACCAAGTTGACTACATCGTCGGGTGTGGAGTTATGTGCTACATTTAGCTTGGCCCAAGCTTGCAGTAAAGCTTGGCGATGTGGGAATGAGCTTGCTACTAATTGCCGACCGAAAGATCACCTTTGTCTTCTCAGAATTGCTTGAGCAAATGATCGGAGAGTCATATTCATTATCATTTGGTGTGATGACGTTGGTTGGACCATTTTGAGTAGTACTTTGATATGGACGCCCCGAACGGGTTAAGTGGTCCACATCTTGGTCTTCGCCATTTTGGACTATTTCCTTGACTAGGGAGTGTTCAATGAGATACTCGTCCTCGTCATCATCGGCCCATACTTCATTGATTGTAGCTAGTTCCCTCATTCTCATGATCTCGTCTTCTAGTCGTGTGATTTGGTCGACTAGTTTATCAACCACGGCGACTATTTCTTGCATAGTGGAATTTTGAGAAAAGATTAATGGCGTATGTTCTTTGGGTGTCGCATTGGGGTCATGTAAAGTTGTCAACACATTTTCTAATTCCCAAACTTGCCTATCCACACTTCTTGCCCATGCGATGAAGTCGGCGATGGTAGGGGAAATGGTAGAGTAGAACCCTTCATTCTCGATTGCGTGGATTTCATTTTCAACTGAAGAAATGAGGTGTGAACAATCTAAGGTAGATTCTTCACTTGTGATCACTAGAATCCCAAGAGGGTTCTGAGTGTTGTTGAGCTTACCTCCCGGCGGTATTGGTAGTCGACCATCCTCGATCATGTATTGAAGCACATTTTTCAATTTGTAGCATTTTTCTGTGTCATGCCCCTTACCCCTATGGTATTCACAGTACGAGTTCTCGTCCCAGAATTTGGATTTCTTTTCAGGTTCGGGAGTAGGTCATATGGGTTGGAGTTTGCCTTGTTTCATTAGCCTTTTTAGAGCATTGGAGTATGTGTCCCCAAGATTTGTAAATTTCCTTGGTGTACCATCATATGCGCGAACACCTTGATTGGTAGGGGTCCAATCCGACTCTTTCATGCCTAATTTGTATGCCGTTTTGAGGGGTATGACGTTGACTGCTGATGAGTAGTATTTTGGTAGCTTTTACCCCGCATTTATACCTTTTTCCGACTCGGTTTTGCGTGCTTAATTGTCCAATTAACTGATTTATTTACTAATTTATAATAATAGTCGTCGTAGTTATATTTATTAATTAGTCGAAATTTTTATTTAATATTAATATTAATATTACTCTATTATAATAATGTGTAGGCAAGAAGGAATAACGAGACGGAAATAAAGCGGGTTTAGACGAAGTCAAGTGGATGAAAATGGATTGAATTAACCTAAAGAGATGTAAGTTGCCAAATGATTTGACCAAGGAAATAACCAAACAAACCCCACGTGCCTTCTTCGCTTGATTCATCAGTATCAACCAAATTCAATTCACAAAAGTCCAATTACCTCCCCTGCTTTCTTTCGTTTTTGTCTACAGCTCCACCTCTAATTTCAATTAACAATGGCTAATTCTAAATTTTAACTACCATGCTCCTCCATATTCAACGATATTCACAAATTACCCACCATGAGCCCATTACATCTCCATAATTACTTCCACCATTACCATGTTCCTTCGCCGAAAACCCGACATCGGAGCTCCACATTTGCATCCACTTTGGCGCCACAACTCGAGCCCAGCAGACCATCTAGCTCCGACAAGCGCCATAACACACCCGCATCATCAATTCCGACGCACCATCAACTCCATTAATCAACCACCGTGCCACCGAGCAGCTCTCCTGGGCTCCATCACCGACGCACACCAGCAGCAACACCTCAATTTGGGCTCATTTCCGCCATTACGCTCTGAGCCGGTCCACCGGTGGCCGGGCAACCGGCTCCCAACCCGCGACAAGCCTCAAATGGCTCTCAGCCGGTCAACCGTCTGCCTGTCACCCAGGCCCGTTTTTTAGGGTGTGCGGCCCGTGCAGCCGCACAGGGCCCCTAAAATTTTGGCCCAAAATTGGTCTTTGAGAGCCCAACAAAAAAGAAAGTTTATATAACAGTAATTTGACGGTAGATACAAACAAATAGTGTGATGTGGCCTAGTGGTATTAGTTCTGGGAAACTTTTGAGGTAGCATTAAATCACGTGTTCGATTCCTACTGCTGGCATTTTTTTTTTTTTTTAACCAAGTTATATATTGAACTTTAATAATTTGAGCAATATCCTTTATGCACACTCCTTTGTTCCACCTTATTTTTATGTTAATTTGTTTTTTATGCACACTCCTTTACACCCAATTAATACTAACTTCAAGTCTTCAACTAATAAATAGTAAAAAAAAAAAAAAATTATTTTCTAATAAATAATTTAAAATATAAAAAAAAAAATTCATTTGGATGTTGTTAATATGATATGTCCCCTTTTATAATGGAAATGAAAACCAGTTGCTCCAAGAATAGCCAATAACATCCTTTCATATGAGAACGCTAAAAGAAAATCGACTTTCACATAACCTCAAAATAAATCTTAAGATGACATAAAAAAATGATTTTTAAAATTTGTGATTAAAAAAAGGTTAAAGTTTACGTATATCAACTTAAAATTATATAGTATCGGTAAAATTATAATTAGAACAGTACTATATAGGGCCCCGATTTAAATTTTCGCACGGGGGCCCAAGAATCTCAGAGACGGCCCGGCTGTCACCTCACCGACTCTAAATCCTATCAAATTTCACCTCAAAGTTACAGTGGGTTTTGTGCCGGTTCACAGCCGGCGGCCGGCGAGCCGGCTGGGACCCCTTTTTGCGTTATTGCGTGTTGTTGTCTTTTGTCCTTTTCCCTTTTTTGTTGTTTCGTTTATTTTGTTATATTTAGAGTTTGAGTCGTGTGTGTGTGTTTTGGGAGATGAGGATGATTAGTATTATTATTATTATTATTATTATTAGATTAATTAGACTAGTATAAAGACTCCACCACACTACATTACACACTACCTTAGAAAATTAGATTAGTTCATCATTCTCTCTCAATATTGTAGAACCCTAATATTTTCTTTCTCATTTTCATTCAATAAAAAGTTGTAATCTTTCTTTAATTATTAGTTTAAATCTTCCTTTGTTTATGCAAGTTCTTCATTCTCAATAGTTTACAATTAGTATTTTGGGTTGTATTTTGAAGATTTGAAGAAATTCATTCTTCCATTATTATCCAAGCTTGCTACTTTCCTCTTTGTTGGTACAATTCTCATCTTTTGTTTACATTACTTTCATTAGTTTACATTTCTTATGTTGTTTTATCATTATTCATCTAAAGTAGTAATCTTTATAATGTTTACAATGTTTACTTGTGTTTTGTTGTAATTTATTGTTGAATTCTCACCCATGAACATGTGTGAGTAGTCTTATCTAGGGTCTAGGGGGAATTTGGGTAATTAAGGGGATGAATTTAGGTTGTTAACCTTTTGAATTGGGTGATTGTGTGGTTTCTACTCTTAATGCATTTGAAGTGTTTGTGGAAATGCCTCAATGAAAATTGGACATTTCATTAACATGTTTGGCTTACCTTGGTGCATTGTGCTATTAGATAGTTTTAGAAGTGCTTATAGATGAGTTTTAATGAAAGTTAGAACGTCTCTTTGATGCATTCGATCCGTCTTGGTGCTCATGCTATTGGGTAGTCTTTATGCTTTATTTGTAGCTAGTTCATCTCGATCAAGTGACAACTTATTGAGGAGCTTAAGGTGACTAAGAAATTAGTCTTAAACCCTTGACCACTATTATTACCCTTCTCTTGTTAGACCTTGTTTCTCCCCCTAATTGCCCTTTGTGAACCCAAAGACCTTAGCCTTCCCTTATTAATTAAAAGCAATTTCATTTAGTTTAAAATTTATACCTTGTTGCATCTTAGTTTATAATTAATCAACTTTGTTTTTTTTTTTTACTAAACTAAAGACTTAAACAAACCAAGTATCTAACCCCCGCCATCTTTGTGTTCGACACCCGAATAAATACTACTTTTATTTGGTTCTTTATAAATAGTTTTTGGTACCGGAAGTGACGGCAAAACCCAGTCATCAAAATGGCGCCGTTGCCGGGGATGGCATTAGGTTATGCTTAGTTAGTTGAAGTTTTTAGCTTTAGTCTTTACTTGTTGTTTGCTTGTTTGTGTGCTTCTTGTAGAGTGTGTGTGATTTTTGCCTTACCCTAGTGTGTAAAAGCACTAGGAGTCTTACGGTTTGTCAAGTTGTATGCCTAGGAGGAACCACCAAGCTTTGCTCTTTGACTCCGATCCCGAAAGGCTTTTTAGAGCCTTAAGGAATAGGACCATTGCAAGGGTTAGAACCTCTTCTCAAGCAACCATAAACCAAGCAAATTCACCCACCCAACCTCTCTTTGAAAGCACAACACAACAACAACCAAATAACACCATTGATCACCTCCTAGAAAATCCTTTCTACAATTTCCAACTCCCAAATAACCCACCTCAAACACCACCTTCTCATATACCAAATCCACCACCACCACCAATGGCTTTACGTGACCATAACCGTCCTAACCACAATGATGCTTGTGACCCAATTAATTTTGGCACATTGGCTCCCAACAACTTTGAGATGCATCCCGCCCAAGTCGGGTTGATTGAGAAGGATTTGTTCGGGGGGGATATTGAAGAGGATGTCCATGCTCACCTCCGGAAGTTTAAGAGGAAGGTTTCAATGATGAAAAAGAATGGGGTGTCCGAGGACACCTTGAGAATGATGTTGTTTCCGTTTTCATTGACGGGCAAAGCAGACCGATGGTTGAACATTCACCCACCGGATACTTTTACTACTTGGGATGCCTTGGCTAAATCATTCATGGCCAAATATTACCCTTCCTCAAAGACCGCGATGCTCCGTAATGAGATTCATACATTTCAACAAGAGGATGGGGAGTCTTTGGGTGAAGCTTGGGACCGTTATCAAGACTTGATAGCAAGTTTCCCCCACCATGGAATACCGGAATGGTACATCACTCAAACATTCTTCCAAACTTTGCTACCGAGGACTAAGGAGATGGTAAATGCCTCCGCGGGGGGAGGATTTGATCACTTGAGTGATGAAGAGGGCACGGCATTGATCAAGAAAATGGTAGATTCGGAAGCAAACTATGGTTCTAGAGGAAACATGCTAAGAAGGAATGGGAAGTTTCCTAAGGAAAACTCCTCCAACTCCGAGACAAATGCCAAGCTCGACTTACTCACAAAACAATTTGAGAAGTTTCAAAGAAATCAGGTGCACCAAGCCGCAACCTCACATGGGGCACCCATGGAGGAAGTGGCTCAAGTCTCAAGTTGTGAACTTTGTGGAGGAAGTGGTCACACATATGACTTGTGTGCCAACAATTACAACAACTTTGATGGGAACAATGTGCAAGAGGTGAATGCTTTCCAAGCATTTAACAATTTTTCCAACCGTCCACCTAGACCCTCATTCAACAACAACCAAGGATCCAACCAAAACTTTGCCAATCAATCTCAAGCATACCAAGACTATAGGGGTAACCAAGGGAACCAAGGTAATCAAAACTTTTACCAAGGAAACCAAGGAAACCAAGCTAACCAAGGGTTTGGACAAGGATTCAATCAAGGATACAACAACAATGGGTTCAATCAAGGATACAACAATAATCAAAGGTACAACCAAGGGCAAAATCAAGGGTTCAATCAAGGGTACCATGGGAACAACCAAAATTCCAACTTTAAAGATCAAGGATATGACTTTTCTCTTCCAATTTCCAACCAACCTTTCAACCAAGAGCCACCATTCCAAGCAAGCAATACCATGGGAGATGATAAATATGAAAACTTGGTGAAATTGATAGGGGATTTGGCAAGTAATACCCAACAACAAATCAAGAGTCTTGAAGCTAAAGTGGCTTCCCAAGCTCTCATGAGTTCTCAAAAACCACCGGGTGTATTTCTAAGACAAGGGCAAAATCCAAGGGACCCTATGAAGGCAAAGGAAGTTAATGCTATCATGGTTGGAGTTGAAGAGGAAAAAGAAGAGTCATTTGATTTGCCAAGTCAAGAGGAGTTATCTTACACTACTCCCTTTTCCATGGCTATGGAAACATTTCAAGAAGTTGACCATGAGCCCGAAAAAGAGAGCATAGAAGACTATGTGCTTGAGCAAATAATGACAATTCATGGTACAAACTTGGATGTTGAAGTTGACCCGGATAAGGGAGAGATGGTTATGACTACACCAACTATTATGAGTGAAGAATTTGTGCTTGAGGAAATTATGAAAGCACCAAATGTGATGGTAGAAGTTGAGGAGAACCCGGAAAAGGAAGAGATGGTCATGATAGAAGAGCACTCTTTGGCCAAGCAAAAAGAAGTCATTTCTAGAAGAGTGGACATTAGTGGACATGAGCTTGATGCCTCAAGTGAAGAGTGCAATGTGGTCAAGTCTAAAGAAATCCCCGTCAAACTTGATGACCCCGGAAGTTTCTCAATTCCATGTACCGTCGGTGACCAAAAGGTGGATAGTGCTTTGTGTGACTTAGGGGCAAGTGTGAGTGTCATACCACTTGCCCTTGTGAAGAGGTTGAATATTTCAAGCTTAGCCCGCACTTCCATTACAATCAAACTTGCCGATGGAACAATCAAATCTCCAAATGGGATTCTCAAGGATATCATGGTTCAAATTGGTAAGCTTTCAATTCCTACCGACTTTGTTGTGTTGGATATCCCTATGGGAAGAAGTTCTCGTGTCATTCTTGGTAGGCCATTCTTGGCCACGGGAGGAGCTATCATAGATGTCAAAGAGGGACGATTGTCATTCAAAGTCGGGGAGGAAAAAGTTGAATTCAAGCTACCACATACTTCAAAGAAAACTGTGGTTCAAAACATGTTTGCCGTGGAGACATTAGAACTCCATGAGAATGAAGATGAGAACATGGAGCTCTTAATTTCTTGTGAGCCAAAAGTTGATGATGAGCCACCGGATAAGTTCCTTGAAGAACAAGTGAATGCTAAAGATAAGTGTGGGGAAATGAGTAAGACTTGGGAAACCAAGTTCGATTCTAGCACAAATGCCCCTCCAAATTCAAAACCAAGAATTGAAAAGAAGAAACCAAAAAGATGGAGGAAGAGATCGAAAGGAAAAAGGGTATGTGACCCTAATGTTGACAAAGAGACTAAGGAAAAGCTTGAAGAAGAAATGAACCGAAAATGGCAAGAAGTTCAAGATGCCATGAGTAAGTTGCATGCTTTGATGATGAAGAACAAGGGTTCATGTGTTGTTGATCCTTGTATTGAAGGTAGAAGGTTGGTGGGATCTCGGGATATTGATCCCGGTTGAATGAAGTCTTTGAATGAAGAGGTTTGGTGGAGTCACTTAAGAACCACCGCAATGTACATATTCTCTTTCTCTTTAATTAAGTTTTTACCGCATTTTGCATTTAGTGACATGATTCGAAAAGGAGCTAATCCAAATTAGCTCTCTTTGCATTCATATAGTATAGTTGCATCATATTTCAATTCCTCATATAGAATAGATCATGCATTGCATACCTATTTGAAAACCACTAAAAATTTGAAAAATCAAAAATCACCAAAAACATGTATTTCATTTCCGAATTTCCTCCACACATTGATTTCCATTGGAAATATGTAAATAAAATAAGTGTGGGGAGGAAATTCCATCATTTTAAAAATACAAAAACATGTTATTTATTTTCAAATATTCAAAAAAATCCAAAAACATGTTCTTTAATTTCGAAAAAATCAAAAACCACCAAAAATATGTTGTTTATTTTTCCTATTCTCTCCCTATACTTTGTTCCATTGAGGACAATGTAAATTTCAAGTGTGGGGAGGGAAATATCCACTTTGTGAATATTGTCTATATTTGTTCATATCATTATATACTTGTAAATTTAAGAAAAATTAAGAAAATGCCTAAAAATCGAAAAAAATTCCAAAATTCCAAAAATATTGCATTGTATATATATGTTTGGCTAACCTTTGACATATACATCGACCATTTGAGGCAAAAAGGAGCTAGAAGTCGCTTGGTAAACTCGTTCTAATCTCTTACTCCTTTACCGTTCTTTCTTTATATATCTTGCATATTTGAAGGAGAATGGGATTTTGTGCCTTGGATGTTCCCTTGGGGAACTTGTGGATTGTTGGTGTTGATGTGTTGCTAGGATTAGTCAAAATTGTTGCATTTTTACCTTATGTTCATTTCAATTTCTTGCATGCATTTGTTTCACTTGTATATATGTGTTGTGTTTCCTTCTCATTGCATTGAGTTTGTATATAAATTTTTGAATAAAATTTGGTCTAGGAAGGGAGTATGATACCCTCTATGATGATATTGTCTAGGTCGTGTCTTTCCCCTCTTAGTGGCTTGCACCTTGTGACCTCCTTGTTAGGGTGTTTGCTTGCAAACACCCGGGAAATGAGGCTAGACCGGAGAGTTTTGACCACCATGTGAGACCAAGACCGTAGACTAGGCCTAGATTTCGACATAGCTACTTACATGTGAGATTTAGAGCCTCCTTGGGACCGGTACTTCCATACCCGGTCTCCCTTAGGTGTGAGTAGGCTCCTTGCGTGGCATGTCACATCACGACGCACAAGCATGGCGTCCTTTCCTTTTAGACCATGAGATGTTCATTTATATGCATATTTTGAAACAATTAGTTGCATTTCTCTTTTGAGCCTCACATTGCCAAATAAGCCTATTTTTCGACCCATTAGACTAGGTCCTATTTTGCTAACCCCTTTTGAGCTTAAACCTCTCTTTTGGCACCAACAAAACTAGCTACATACCATAAACAACCTTCCCTTGTCAAGAAAGTTGCTTACTTGTTGTTGGTTGTATGAAGAAGGGTGTTTTGAGTCCTAATTGATGATTTGAGTCGGAATAATTGCCTTCATTTGGTTGGTTTGAATAAAGAGGTTTTGAAAAAGAAAAAGAAAATAGAAAAAGAGAAAAATGAAATGAAAAAGAAAAAGAAAAAGAAAAAAATTTGCACTATTACTTTGTTTGATGAGAAAAAACCAAGCAACACTCCTTCATCAATGGAGTAGAAAAAGGCGTTGCAAGAATAAAAAGGGCATTTGATGTTTTTCCTAAGTGAGTCGGGTTTACACAATTTTTGCTTGATTTTGGCGAGCCAATTTCTTGTTAGGGTGTAGACGTTAATCATTGGTTGCAATAAGGTGATAATTTTCGTGTTTTTCCAAAGTGAGTCGGGTTTGCACAATGTTTGCATAAATTCGGGAAACCAATTTTTGTTAGGGTGTAGACGTTACTCATATGTTGTAATAAAGTGGAAGAAATAGAATTTTGGCAACTTCTTGATGTGTACCTTCACATTTTTCCCAAAATGGTGCTTGCACCAACCCCGTTTCGACCCATCACCTAGCCCTGTTACAACCCTTGTTTCTTTTATGCATGTTTTCCTTTTTTGCATCTCATAAATGGTCTTGTAGGAGAGGATTCCATGTTAGATTGCGGGCATGTCTCACGAGTCGAGTAGTTGAGTGATTTTGGTTACTTTTTGCACGAAAATCACCCGTTCTAAAAAGAAAATGAGAGACTAGTGAAAACCGTGAGGAAGTCGGTAGTCTTGGTCCCCTTAGTCATGGGTCAATTTGGTCGAATCTTGTGTGTGTCGTGTAAATCTTGAAGGTTAGGCTTTGCTTCCCCCTTTCCCGCCTTTGAATTTGTTTCCTAGGCATTTGGTTGTCATATTGAGGTTGCTTGAGCCACCATTAGGGCATTGACACCCCGCCAAGACTATGAGATGGTATCTCCCGACCAAAACGTTAAATTATTCAAAGTAATACGGCCGCTTAGATGAGGAAAGCGGTTTGATTTTTGTGATGCATCGTATATGTTGACTTGTGCTTAATTGAATGATTGCATCAAAGTTTTCCGCAAGCCCCCACTTGCCTTGCATCGGGATGCATACCTCATTGTGTTTCGGTGTGAGTTGAAGGGACGGAGAAGGCCCGTTAATTGCCTTTCATCGGATATTATTGGTTTATCTAGTCTTTTATATTACGGGTCTTAAGTTTATTAAATGAGCTTACTCGAGGACGAGTAAGGTTTAAGTGTGGGGAGATTTGATGAGTAGTATTTTGGTAGCTTTTACCCCGCATTTATACCTTTTTCCGACTCGGTTTTGCGTGCTTAATTGTCCAATTAACTGATTTATTTACTAATTTATAATAATAGTCGTCGTAGTTATATTTATTAATTAGTCGAAATTTTTATTTAATATTAATATTAATATTACTCTATTATAATAATGTGTAGGCAAGAAGGAATAACGAGACGGAAATAAAGCGGGTTTAGACGAAGTCAAGTGGATGAAAATGGATTGAATTAACCTAAAGAGATGTAAGTTGCCAAATGATTTGACCAAGGAAATAACCAAACAAACCCCACGTGCCTTCTTCGCTTGATTCATCAGTATCAACCAAATTCAATTCACAAAAGTCCAATTACCTCCCCTGCTTTCTTTCGTTTTTGTCTACAGCTCCACCTCTAATTTCAATTAACAATGGCTAATTCTAAATTTTAACTACCATGCTCCTCCATATTCAACGATATTCACAAATTACCCACCATGAGCCCATTACATCTCCATAATTACTTCCACCATTACCATGTTCCTTCGCCGAAAACCCGACATCGGAGCTCCACATTTGCATCCACTTTGGCGCCACAACTCGAGCCCAGCAGACCATCTAGCTCCGACAAGCGCTATAACACACCCGCATCATCAATTCCGACGCACCATCAACTCCATTAATCAACCACCGTGCCACCGAGCAGCTCTCCTGGGCTCCATCACCGACGCACACCAGCAGCAGCACCTCAATTTGGGCTCATTTCCGCCATTACGCTCTGAGCCGGTCCACCGGTGGCCGGGCAACCGGCTCCCAACCCGCGACAAGCCTCAAATGGCTCTCAGCCGGTCAACTGTCTGCCTGTCACCTCACCGGTTCTAAATCCTATCAAATTTCACCTCAAAGTTACAGTGGGTTTTGTGCCGGTTCACACCGGCGGGCGAGCGGCTGGGACCCCTTTTTGCGTTATTGCGTGTTGTTGTCTTTTGTCCTTTTCCCTTTTTTGTTGTTTCGTTTATTTTGTTATATTTAGAGTTTGAGTCGTGTGTGTGTGTTTTGGGAGATGAGGATGATTAGTATTATTATTATTATTATTATTATTATTAGATTAATTAGACTAGTATAAAGACTCCACCACACTATATTACACACTACCTTAGAAAATTAGATTAGAAATTAGATTAGTTCATCATTCTCTCTCAATATTGTAGAACCCTAATATTTTCTTTCTCATTTTCATTCAATAAAAAGTTGTAATCTTTCTTTAATTATTAGTTTAAATCTTCCTTTGTTTATGCAAGTTCTTCATTCTCAATAGTTTACAATTAGTATTTTGGGTTGTATTTTGAAGATTTGAAGAAATTCATTCTTCCATTATTATCCAAGCTTGCTACTTTCCTCTTTGTTGGTACAATTCTCATCTTTTGTTTACATTACTTTCATTAGTTTACATTTCTTATGTTGTTTTATCATTATTCATCTAAAGTAGTAATCTTTAAAATGTTTACAATGTTTACTTGTGTTTTGTTGTAATTTATTGTTGAATTCTCACCCATGAACATGTGTGAGTAGTCTTATCTAGGGTCTAGGGGGAATTTGGGTAATTAAGGGGATGAATTTAGGTTGTTAACCTTTTGAATTGGGTGATTGTGTGGTTTCTACTCTTAATGCATTTGAAGTGTTTGTGGAAATGCCTCAATGAAAATTGGACATTTCACTAACATGTTTGGCTTACATTGGTGCATTGTGCTATTTGATAGTTTTAGAAGTGCTTATAGATGAGTTTTAATGAAAGTTAGAACGTCTCTTTGATGCATTCGATCCGTCTTGGTGCTCATGCTATTGGGTAGTCTTTATGCTTTATTTGTAGCTAGTTCATCTCGATCAAGTGACAACTTATTGAGGAGCTTAAGGTGACTAAGAAATTAGTCTTAAACCCTTGACCACTATTATTACCCTTCTCTTGTTAGACCTTGTTTCTCCCCCTAATTGCCCTTTGTGAACCCAAAGACCTTAGCCTTCCCTTATTAATTAAAAGCAATTTCATTTAGTTTAAAATTTATACCTTGTTGCATCTTAGTTTATAATTAATCAACTTTGTTTTTGTTTGACTAAACTAAAGACTTAAACAAACCAAGTATCTAACCCCCGTCATCTTTGTGTTCGACACCCGAATAAATACTACTTTTATTTGGTTCTTTATAAATAGTTTTTGGTACCGGAAGTGACGGCAAAACCCGGTCATCAACTGCGGAGCCATCATCGACCAAGGTCATTGGCACATTCTTTTTTAGACAAACGACGGTGATGTAAAGAGCCAAGTTGTGACTAGCGCCAAAGGGTGGAAAATCTTCGTTTGAGAAAGTAACAGGATTACTTAGCTTCGGTGATTCTTGGAAGACCAAGTTGACTACATCGTCGGGTGTGGAGTTATGTGCTACATTTAGCTTGGCCCAAGCTTGCAGTAAAGCTTGGCGATGTGGGAATGAGCTTGCTACTAATTGCCAGACTGAAAGATCAGCCTTTGTCTTCTGTAATTGCTTGAGCAAATGATCAGTAGAGTCATATTCATTATCATTTGGTGTGATGACGTTGGTTGGACCATTTTGAGTAGTACTTTGATATGGACGCCCCGAACGGGTTAAGTGGTCCACATCTTGGTCTTCGCCATTTTGGACTATTTCCTTGACTAGGGAGTGTTCAATGAGATACTCGTCCTCGTCATCATCGGCCCATACTTCATTGATTGTAGCTAGTTCCCTCATTCTCATGATCTCGTCTTCTAGTCGTGTGATTTGGTCGACTAGTTTATCAACCACGGCGACTATTTCTTGCATAGTGGAATTTTGAGAAAAGATTAATGGCGTATGTTCTTTGGGTGTCGCATTGGGGTCATGTAAAGTTGTCAACACATTTTCTAATTCCCAAACTTGCCTATCCACACTTCTTGCCCATGCGATGAAGTCGGCGATGGTAGGGGAAATGGTAGAGTAGAACCCTTCATTCTCGATTGCGTGGATTTCATTTTCAACTGAAGAAATGAGGTGTGAACAATCTAAGGTAGATTCTTCACTTGTGATCACTAGAATCCCAAGAGGGTTCTGAGTGTTGTTGAGCTTACCTCCCGGCGGTATTGGTAGTCGACCATCCTCGATCATGTATTGAAGCACATTTTTCAATTTGTAGCATTTTTCTGTGTCATGCCCCTTACCCCTATGGTATTCACAGTACGAGTTCTCGTCCCAGAATTTGGATTTCTTTTCAGGTTCGGGAGTAGGTCATATGGGTTGGAGTTTGCCTTGTTTCATTAGCCTTTTTAGAGCATTGGAGTATGTGTCCCCAAGATTTGTAAATTTCCTTGGTGGGCTACTCTTTTTGGATGGCTCGAGGAGGTTAACTTCATCGGTCTTGCTAGTGGAGCCGTAAGAACGACTTGTTGAGCCTTTATATCCTCGACCTACCATTTTGGACAAGAGTCTTTTACGGATGTCATCTTCAATTCTCGTTCCTAGTACGGTTAAGTCCTTGAAAGTTTTGATGTTTTGGTACCTCAAATGATTGGCATAGATGGGCTTTAAGTTGTCCACGTATTTCTCCACAAGGGTAGCCTCATCCGGGCGTTCAACTAGTTGGGTACTAGTCTTCCTCCACCTACTTAGGAAGTCGGTGAAACCTTCTTTGTCATTTTGGGTAAGAACCTCTAGAGTGCGCATGTTAACTTGGATCTCAGCATTATCCGCATATTGCTTAGCAAACTTGATCGTGGCATCTTCCCAAGTAGCGATCTTCTTGTATTACAGAGAGTAGAACCATTACTTTGGGATGGTGTCAAGAGATGAAGGAAAGATCCTTAAGAACATCTCGGGTTTGATGCCTTTGATAGACATGTAATCCTTGAAGGCGGGGATATGGTTCAAAGGGTTCTCATGCCCCTTGAATTTAGGGATATCCGTCATGTTAAAGTTGGTTGGCAACTTGGAATTTACGGCCTCATACTTGCGATTATTCTCCCTATAAATGTCATCCCCTTTAAGGTACATCAATTGCTCCTCTAAGTATTGGAGTCGTTTTTCAGCTGCAGTCACACTCATGAGAGGGCTTTCTTCCCTGAAGTCATTCACGAAGTCATCAACGACTTCACTTTCTCGAGGAGGAATTCTCGTTTCTACGGTATAGATCCGGCTCTCGATGGTGTCAAGGCGATCATGCACTTGGTCTTGAGTAACTTGGATTTGAGCCAGCGCGGCTAGGATTCGATCATTATTATCTTGGAGTTGATTGAAGTTCGCGTCGCTTGTTTCAGGCATCTTGGAAACTGGAAAAGAGATCGACGACGAATCAAAACACGATCGACCATTCTAGCACACTTACTAAGAAAGAAAAGTTTTGACTTGTGAAGTGGGTGTGTGCCACTTGTGTCAGTGAGCTTTTGAAGAAATGACCAAGTTTGGAAATGTGTGTCCTAGTCAACTATAGTGTAGTTTTAGGAGTGGACTCGAAGTGAGGTTTTTGAAATGGGCTTGGGCCCGAAATTTGACTTGACAAATGGACAGAGTTTCGACTTGGTTTTGCGCTAATTGATGGGCCTTTTTTCGAAATTTACACTTTAAAAGGGGTTTTGATTTTACAAAAATCGTCATGGTTTTATTTAGAAATGGTGATCACGTAAGGTACAAACATTTATACAAGCATTATAACGGGATGCTGAGTGCATTTAAAAGGGTTTTGGTTTAAAGGGTGGGTTGCCATACCGAACAATCAAACCCGAAGTCTGTGGAGAGGCTCGTACCAAACAAGAGTAAGGCCGATTCCTAGTCCATTTCCTCAAGTAGTGAAGGTCCTTGATACAAACAAGAGTAAGCATCATGGTATGGATGACGTCAATCGCTATCCATCCTTAGGCCCAAATAAGAATTACGACCGTTTAGACGGGACGACTGGTCGAATAGGTTGGGTTGGGCCTAGGAAGGCCAAATAAACGGTCTAGGAAGACCGAGTTATGAAAACCGACAATTGTCTTGTACAAACTATTCCCTAACCTTGTTCAAGTTTCACCCTTTTGGCTACACGTAAGTGTATTATCCCCAGCAGAGTCGCCAAACTATGGACGTGGGGCCACGGGGGCGCTTGGGAAACAAGCGTTTGCATTTGTGGAGTCGCCACAAATTTTTATGGGAAATTGGAACCGTTTGAATACCTCGTGTCATGTCAAGACACAAAGTAGTGACATGAACACCAAGAACTCGTTACCCTTAGCATTCTATGTCTAGAATGACTCTCGTGGATGCCAATGAACACGGATGTTCACAGAGATCTGGAGTAAGGGGTGAGGGTACGTATTAGGAAGCTCTTTTGATCGAACACCTAATCCCGCCCGCCTCGATAGCGGCCTATACTAATGATTAGGGAAATTATCTATACTCGATATATTGTCGATTATATGCATGTAATGCAACATCCAAGTTTTTATCCTAACATGTGAAGATTAACTAAGTCGGTGAACAATTAATTTAATCATGCAAATGGGTCGAAGTTGGATTTAAGGTCAATTACATGTGAAAACATACAAATGATACAAAATACGATGAAAAAATACAATAAAGAATACAATAATTACATCGGGTTTAGCGATTTATGTCGAAAATACTCCTAAAACGGATAATTTGAGAAAAATAATAAAGGAATAAATCAACGAACAAATCAGTAGGTGATAATACGGTTAATAGTAGATTATACGTAAACTAATTAATCAAGTCAAGGCAGAACGGAAGTTCAGAGGCAGAAATTAACCTGGAACACGCGCAGCAGGACTGCGCCCTTTGGAAGAGGCGCAACAGTTGCTGCGTCTGTTCCAAGGGTGAATTCTGGCTGTGAAGCCGGAACTGCAAATCGTTAATGTTAATTGATGATTTTAAGGATTGATTACGATATTCGACTCGGATGGAAGTGATTTAATGGATTAACTACATGTGAACGAGTCATAAAAGCAATAAAACATGGATGAGGCGGAATTAAGATGAATTATTTACATGGATGAAAGATTGATTAGTGATATGGGTGAACTAAATAGGTTAGACACAACGAATTAATGACGAACATGACAATAGACAGATGGAAATATATCAAAGATCGAATTTCAGAGACTCAATATGAAAGAATCGAATCTCTACAACCCGGATTGATTTTAATGACGAAAACCCGCAAATATTGGATTATAAGGGATTTAAGTCGAATTTAATGATTAAATAAACGTATTAATGATGATGAACAATGTACATGTGAAATTGTTATGCTTTTATGTCAAGAATTGAAGGATAAACGAAAACAAACAAAAGTAAGCGAATTTACAGAGGACGAAAGAAGAAGAAAGGAAGCAGGAACTGCGGCAGCCTCACGAAGAGGCGCAGCAGGTGCTGCGCTCCTTCGAAGAGGCCCAGCACTTATTGCGTCCTTTCTCGACATCTGTCTTCTGGTAATCCGTAAAAAGGGTTTTAAACATGGTTTTATAAATCGGTTTTAGAAGTGCTTTCGACATAAACCTTACATTAATGATACAAAAAGTAAATAACGATAAATAAAAGAGAGATTTACACCCTCAGACTTACATGTTTGACGAAACGAGATGAACTAAGTTTACGATTAGTGATGCTCGACTCAAATGTAACGAAAGTGCCCTCGTAAGAGGAAAACGATTAAGATTAGTTAAGTTGATTAATTGTGGAGTTGGTCAAATTGGTCGGTCATGCAAACGAGGCTGGTACTCAGAAGGGTCCGAGCTTACGTGGTCGAAAGTTCAAGCACGTAGACGCCAAAAAGTAAGAACGTGGTCTAGAATGCAAAGGGAGAAGAGAAGGGCGGACACTCGAGTGAGAAATATGAGGAGCGAAGGCTCATATTTATACTAATCATGTGAAGGAATAGGGTTTTCGGAGAGACTTTGGAAGTGAATCTCAAAAAGATATGAAAAATATACGAAAAATACGCAGAAAAGGACCTGGGAAGAGGCGCAGCAGTCAGTGCGTCTCTTGGAAGAGGCGCAGCACCTGCTGCGTCTGTTCCCAAGTGGTTTCCTCCTGCGGAAGAAAGATTTCCGTGTTTGGTTTATGGAATGACGGGATAATCTTATTTTCCTTAATATTTTGTATGAATATTACGGGAAATTGTTTACCAAAGAATAAAAGATTGTGAAAGATTTATAAAATATGGAATAGAAATATCCGGAACATTCCGAACATTCTTGACTCGGGATTTAGCGGTTATTAGAAAATGAAGACGGTTTTAGGCCCGGACTCCAAATGTACTCTAATTACTGTCAAAACGACCGTATCGGTGCGTAGATGATAACTAAGAGGTAGACATCGGTGTTTGAGCAATCACGTGATGATAAACTTACGAACTGTCACAAATCGTTCCGCGTACCAAACATGCGGCCCAATCATCACCGGGTGGTTTGCGGGAGGTGCAGAAATGAGGTATCTACACATACCGCCTACAGTGACTAGTACCGTGTGATGGACCCTATTAAGGGATCTCAATTCAAGTATTATATAGTTTTTTTAAAATTAAATTATATAAAAGTTTGGTAATTTTCCGAAACATTTGTAAGAGACTAAAACATGGTCAATTTACTTAAAATAAAATAATTAATTAAGATGGTCAATTTAATTAAAATAAATAAATAATTAAGATGGTCAATTTCAAGTAGACTAAAAGATGCTTAGTAATTTTCCTAAATATTTATAGATTAGAAGATGGTAAATTTCCTTAAAATAAAATAATTAATTAGTATAAACATGCACACTTATGGTATTAATTATTATCATCATAAAATTATATAGTTTGGGTACGTTAAAATTAAATTATATAGAAGCTTGGTAATTTTCCTAAACATGGTCAATTTTCTTAAAATAAAATAATTAATTAAGATGGTCAATTTCCTTAAAATAAAATAATTAATTAAGATGGTCAATTTCAAGAAGACTAAAGGAAAGAAATGCTTAGTAATTTTCCTAAATATTTATAAAAGATTAGAAGGTGGTAAATTTTCTTAAGATAAAATAATTAATTAGTATAAACATGCACACTTATTAGTAATACTATTTTCCTAAGAGAATAACATAACATACTTTTCTAATACCATAACAATATTGTTTGAGATGATATTTCATATAGTGATTTCTAATACTCCCTCCGTACCAGACCAATGGTAACACTTACCTAATATGGCCGTACCACACCAATGGTAACATTCCTTATTTGGCCCACAACATTACCAAGTTATCCTTATACCCATTTGATATTTACATAAAATGTCACTAGATACCCCACCTACAACTCACAATTAAACCCACAATTACATACTCCACTTATTTTCTTCCCTCTTTACCCCTTCTTTTACCCTCTTTTCTTAAAAACCCCATTTTTTTACCACGTTACCATTTGTATGGTACGGAGGGAGTATTATAATAGTTCTATCTATGTTTTATATTTCCAATATCATACTCATTAGCACTGAGATCAACTGACAAGATTGTCCTGACTATAAATTAACCAATATCTATGTATCTATGTATCTATATTATTACAGAAAAAAAAAAATTTCGAGCAATTACAGAGACCCCATGTTTTATGAACTACCTCAAGCGAATTTGAGTCTCCAATTTTATTAAAAAATCAAAATTCTTTTTAAAAAATTAACAATGTGAGTTTTAAAATAGGAAAAAATAAATAAAAGATAATATCAAAACGTATGCCAATTAGGCCAATCCCCTATTTACTAGATGAATAGACATCCTCACAAATTTTCCCTCCCTAAAGTATATTTCTAGATAAGGTAACTAATAATAACTAGTTTAGATCCCGTGCAAATGCACGGTATTTTAGATTGTAATATATAGAGAAATGAGCATAACTGATAATAGAGAAATGAGCATAATTGATAATTATACTTTAAATTTACTGTTAAAATTTACAATATTTATGTGTTTTATTAATTATTAAGATAGAAAAAGAGAAATTTTGAGGACAATTTTACATATGAAAAATCAAAATATCATTACATTTACTAATTTTAATAAATAGTATTGTGTATTTGGTGTTGTATTTTAGGGAGATTTTCGTATTTTATAAAATCATACTAATTAGTATTTTGGCAATGTGTTTTTAAATAATAGATCGAAGATATTTGTGATTGAAAAAATTCTTTAATATAATAATTTAAATATATTTATGGTTAAAATAATAATAATAATAATAATAATATGTGTAAAATATATAGTAATATTACAAACTGACATATATATGGTAGTCTAAAGTATTTAAGTGTAATATATTTCTCTACAATTATTGAGAAATAAGAATTATAAAGTAGGTCAACATTTGTATAGAATAAACAAAAGTTTATACTCAATATTTGAGAATAACCAAACCTATTTACTATTAAGGCCCAATTTGTAGTTGAGGGTGATTTGGGCGGGAAAATTCCTAGTTTCATCTATTCATTTAGTAAATAGAGGATTATATATACATTAATAAGGAAGGTAACTAATAATTATAATTATTATTTCATTAACTTATTATCTTTTCATTAAAATTTATAGTTTCCTCAAATTATATTTTTTTGACTAAACTCTAATTTATAATCTTTTAATTAAAATATTTTAATAATATCAAACTATGATTTACTCATACCATTTTAATTACTTTCGAGACAAAAAATTGAGAAAATTTATAAATTGGAATCATTTGCTTTGCGGTATAAAAAAATATTATTTAAAAAAAATATTTCAACATGCTACTCAATTCTTTTAATTATTTTAGTTCCAGTCATTTTATTTCTCAGAGCAAAATGCAATGAAGAGAAAAATAAACATATAGATACCATGTAGAGGTCGCTGGTATGCTTCTCAGGTCGATATATCGTGAAGTGATTTATGATGGTAAATTATAACGTCACTATCACATGACTATATAAAGGATGTATTTCCTTTGGAAAAAGATATCTCACAAAATGTAATCAAACAAAGTGACTAAAAAGTCGGGGTTTGAGGGTGAGGTGGAGTACAACGGGTGTTTTAATACAATAATTTAGGAGGTTACTCTAGGGGTGATATTAGTGGCATTGACTAATATTACTGAAGGGCTAGAGGTTGTTATCTTATATTATTGTGGGTTTCGAATTGGTATTAATTCGTGACGGTTACGTTGTACTGGTACTATATTATTATAGTGGATTCTAGTCAATTTGGCTAGTGGGTTTTACTTCCGGTTTGGAAGGTTTTGCCCTGAGTTTGACCCTAAATACTGTCTCATCTTATTATTGCTTACATTTATTTACTTTTACGGTTTATTTGTCGGTTGGTTGCTTCCGTTGCACGTGGGAGATTGACGTTAATTTCCCAACAGTGGTATCAGAGCCACTAGGCTTGGTCTGGTGGCTGGTTTAATTGGCAAAGATGTCAAATATGGAGTCTCAATTTGCAGTACCGAAATTTGACGGTAAACGTAGTTTCACCCTTTGGCAAAGAAGGATGAAGGATCTCCTGGTACATCTTGGCTTGGCTAGAGCCTTGAAAGGAGATGATGGTAAGTCGGAGAAGATGAGTGATGACAATTGGGAAGAGATTTGCACCAAGTGTGCAAGTACTATTAGGTTGTGCATCTCGGATTCAGTCATTAATTGTGTTCTTGATGATGACTCTCCATCGGTGATATGGGAAAAGTTGGAGAAGCTCTACATGGCGAAGAGTTTAACCAACAAGTTGTTTTTAAAAGCGACGGTTATATCGGTTGAGAATGGACGAGGATGAAAATTTAATTGGGCATGTAAATGTGCTCAATGGACTGTTAGACAAGTTAAAGAAGATCGAGGTGAAGCTTGAGGAAGAAGATAAGGCGTTACTACTCCTCAATTCTCTCCCGGACACATATGAGACTTATGTGGATACTATTCTATGCGAGAAAGACACCATTACGATGGAGCAAGCACAAACAGCTTTATTATCCTTTGATGCGAGGAAGAAGGACAAGGCTGGGATACGAAACGACAGTACAGGTACAGTTGCAGTTGCTCGGGATGAGAGAGGTTGATCGTTTAACAGGGAGGATAGGGCGAAGCATGACAGGTCTCGGTCCAGGAACGCTTCTAGGAATAATGATGTGAAGTGTTTCAAGTGTGGTGACCTTGGTCATATTACGCGGTTTTGTCCTAAGAAATGCGAGAATGAAGAAAACAAGGGCAACACCAACTTGGTTGCCGGCGAAGGAAGTAGTGGTTGTTTCCTTACCGATGGTAGTGACATATTTGCGGTCACGGATGTGAACGACGTGTCTTCCAAGGAAGAATGGATATTAGATTCTGGTTGTGTCAACCACATTTGCACCCGGAAGGATAGTTTTGATGAACTCTAAGAAGGCGTGGCTAGGAAATTGAGTTTGGCTGATAAGTCAATAGTCGATGTCATGGGGTATTGGGCTGGTGAAAATCAAAATATCAAATGGGGTGTTGCACACTTTGGATAAGGTTGCTTATGTTCCAAAGTTGCGGTGGAATCTAATCTCACTTAGTCAACTAGACTCCGAAGGTTATGGGTGTAAAACTCATGGGGGAGTAATGAAAGTTACTAAGGGTTCTATGGTCCTCATGAAGGGGGAACTTCGTCGTTGTTTATAACGTCTGGGTGGACATGTAATAAAAACCTCACAGGATGGCTGGAAACGGAGAAATCGTACATGTGTTTCGTTTGCGGAAGAGGCGACGAAGGTAAATTGTTTTCAGGTTGCAGACGGGCGCAAAGGTAAAATTCCTGCTGGTAGAAAAGTGGAGAGCAAGAGGTTTCTCTCCGGAGTCAAGTAACGTCATTGACTGGGTTTAGGCTGTACACGGTGCATTGGTCGTGATAGTGAGTTACGGTGAGGACCGGATACTAACTCGGGTGTGCAGCTGGTGATTTAAAAAAGGCTAATGGTTAATTCCTCGGTGATTGTTCTCTTGTGTTGGAGGGGGAGATTTGTTAGGTAACATCCAACACAAGGTTCTAATAAGAATTGTTACATTGCACATGTAACAATTGGTGATGTTAAATGTATTAATTCATTATTTAACATTACGTGAAAGTTGCTTCAACTTTTGGTGAAAACGAATGAATTACTTAATTCATTTGTTGATATAACGTGAAGTAATTTATGATGGTAAATTATAACGTCACTATCACATGACTATATAAAGGATGTATTTCCTTTGGAAAAAGATATCTCACAAAATGTAATCAAACAAAGTGACTAAAAAGTCGGGGTTTGAGGGTGAGGTGGAGTACAACGGGTGTTTTAATACAATAATTTAGGAGGTTACTCTAGGGGTGATATTAGTGGCATTGACTAATATTACTGGAGGGCTAGAGGTTGTTATCTTATATTATTGTGGGTTTCGAATTGGTATTAATTCGTGATGGTTACGTTGTACTGGTACTATATTATTATAGCGGATTCTAGTCAATTTGGCTAGTGGGTTTTACTTCCGGTTTGGAAGGTTTTGCCCTGGGTTTGACCTTAAATACTGTCTCATCTTATTATTGCTTACATTTATTTACTTTTGCGGTTAACTTGTTGGTTGGTTGCTTCCGTTGCGCGTCGGAGATTGACGCTAATTTCCCAACAATTTTTTTTTTGGGTGTATTAATCAATAGTTATCTATTTTTATTTTTAGGATATTTTTGTGGGTGTTTTAATGTGTAAGTGAAGATGGATAATATATGTGCTCCAAAAACATTTTTACATATTTTCTTAATTTTTGTAGCAAAAATAATAGATAATTATTTATTGGGACGGAGAGAATACGATGTATTATCTATTTAAACGAGGTCAACTTTAAAAAGGTAGCATATGTCTTGTTTTGAAAATCAAAATAAGTACGATGTTGAGTCGTAGGAAAGAGCCATGCAAGTTGGCAATAATCATCATCATTATCGCACAACTACTGATTTCCACCACAATACCATTTTAGCTTTGAAGTTTACTTCTTGAAGACTATCTATGGTCACAACTCGGATTAGAACAAGAGCATTTCTCCTTTTCAACAGGAAAGGGTTATGACCGTCTTAAGTTATGACCGTCTCTAAAGGGATATGTTGATCAAAATTTAATTATGCACCATTGTATTATAATACGATGACTAGAAGACGGATAAGATATTCCTTATTTATAAACACTAACAGTTTTTCAATATTTTCCATTAAACATGCGTGAATATTCGAAGAAAATGATTTACACTTTAATTATTTGACGAATCCACAACTTCTGAGCTGAGGCGGTCTCAAGTTACATAACTGTATAAAACTTACAACTTATAGAATAAGATTGTATTATTACATCATTAATAAACAAAATCTTTCAAAAAGCGATATACAATTTAGTAATTTACAACAGTCTTATACAATAATAACGACATAAAACTTAAAAGGAAGGAATGCACAAAGCGTTATGGCACTCATATTCATATGTAAGTGCTTACATGTTTCAAAACTCAAAGAGTCTAATTCCAAGAGGCTACTACCCTAAACCTACAATTAACAATTATTAAAACTCCACTCCAACTTAATTAGTTTACTATCCCAAATTGAAGAAGTGTCCCATCTTTTATTAAATTAAACACAATTATATTAACCTAATTAACTAAGTCCGTATTGCGGCGAGTTTCTCCCACATGCTTAACTTTGTCACTTTTTTTCAACGTAACCCCTCGAACTATTCCTTTCTTAGTTGTTTTTTCCTTCTTCCTATATAAACCTTACCACTTTCTTTAACTTCATTCCCTTGTATCTAATCCTCTTTCTCCCTCTTCTTTTTAAATACTTATAAATCAAAATAAAATGGATGTTAGCAAGAGATCATCATCATCTTCATCGGGTAATAGCTCGGGGTTAACTCAGAGTAATAATGAAGATGATGAAATGGACCTTAGGAGAGGTCCATGGACCGTCGAGGAAGACCTCACCCTCATCAATTACATTGCCATTCATGGTGAAGGCCGTTGGAACTCCCTAGCGCGTTGCGCAGGTATTCAGTTTCTTGTACGACCGTCCTATAATAGTACATGAGTTGTTATTTAAGGTTTCATAGTTGTTTAATTGATTTTTTTAGGATAAGAAACAAGCAAGGGAAAGAAAATTTATGTTTTCTTTCACTTCCATTTTTGTGCAAGTACCTAATTTTATGTGTTAGGCCATACCATTTATGTTTACCTAATTGCTACTTTTACCTTGGTTAACAATAATCAA
Source organism: Silene latifolia (assembly GCF_048544455.1). Taxonomy (NCBI): domain Eukaryota; kingdom Viridiplantae; phylum Streptophyta; class Magnoliopsida; order Caryophyllales; family Caryophyllaceae; genus Silene; species Silene latifolia. The sequence continues at coordinate 21,783,660 of NC_133527.1, read as the reverse complement.
CCTACTTTTGATATATTTCTGCTTGAACGTGATGTCTACCATCGACAACAGTAATTCATCATTGATCGAGATCTCTTGCACTACAAGAAATAACAACACAGGCGACTGCTTTTAAAGACTGCTAATAATAGTCGCCATTTTGGCGACTGAAATCGGTTGCCATGTGTAGTCGCCTGTATCCTGAATTCTTGTAGTGTTTGTTGATAATCTCCAAACAGATAAAAAAAATATGTCTAAAGATATGGTTAGATGAAGAATTTTCAAAGGTGTACGTTCATAATCTCCTAAGAGAATAAAGAATAAGATCTATCAAGTTAGTGTAAGTCATTTTAAATGATACCTTTAGCTTGGTGCACTATACCACACCCAAATGCTATTAAAAAATAGTAATATCTTACGCAAACTTATCTTTATAATGCATGTGGCATATTGATGAAGATTACATGGATCGATATTGCTCTTAATTATTGGTAGTGTGTTCTTGAATATGCTTATGTTATTATGCAATAGCTTTATAATCTAAATATTATATTGTGTTACTTTTCAAAACTTACTTATTATCATCTTTAATCGATTATCTTAGGCTTAAAGAGGACGGGAAAGAGTTGTCGATTACGATGGCTGAATTATTTACGTCCTGATGTTCGACGTGGAAACATCACTTTGGAAGAACAACTCATGATTCTTGAACTCCATTCGCAATGGGGTAATCGGTAATCATCTACTTTTTCCGTACAACCTTTTTTTACTTCATATATCATTCAAATTAAAGGGACCCATATTGGCAATACATATGAAGACAATTATCGAACAACTGATAGGATTATCTAACGTCATTCTTATCAACTAAGTTAGTTGACATATATACACCCATCAGTAATGATCATTTTCCTTACAGTAATTTGTTTATATTTCCGTACAACCATTTTTATTTCATATATTAACCAAGGGACCCATATTCGCAATACATATGAAGACATTCATCAAGTTAGGATTATCTAACGTTCTTATCAACCGAATTAGCTGACATATACACACCACCAGTAATGATCCTTTTCTGTACAACCATTTTATATTTCAATCAAAGGGCTCTTTATTGGCAACACATATGAAAACAATCTTCGTTGTTAGAATTATATAATGTTCTTATCAACTGGATTAGCTAAGATAGACACGGTAACTTGGTGTATAGATAAGAGGGCTAAAACACTTTGATGCTAGTAGAAAGTAGAATACTATAATATTAGAGTATATCTTTTACTCTAATATTATAGTATAAACATATATAAAGAACAAAGACTTTTCTTCATGAAGCAAAGATGCACTCATGCACATAACAAAAATACAATTTTCTAGCTCAATTTGACATTGACATGCATTTTTATTATTTTATGATTTATAATAGCCAAATTTGAACAAATTACCTCTTTACTTTTGTAGTAACCAATAAACATGCATGATTATATTACAGGTGGTCCAAAATAGCACAATATTTACCAGGGAGAACAGATAACGAGATAAAGAATTATTGGAGAACTCGTGTGCAAAAGCATGCGAAACAACTAAAATGTGACGTGAACAGCAAGCAATTCAAAGACACAATGCGTTATCTATGGATGCCTAGGCTTGTTGAGAGAATTCAAGCTGCCTCCGGTTCAAGCATCGGTCCCACCACCTCGACAACCACCGCCGAATTCTTCGACCCTATCAAATCCACCAATCTAGGCACCTCTGATACAACCATCCATGCACAAGTAAATTACGATTTTACCCCCGAAAACTCGGCTAATTCCTCTGCCGGCTCCTTACGCACCCAAGTTTCAGACCTTACAGATTATTATGCCCTACAAGTTGGTAATCAGAACGTTAATCAAGAGTATTTGCATGACGATCGCGTCGATTATGGAGCTAATCAGTCATTAACAACTCCTAGTGATTATATTAACAACCAAGGGATGGAATTTCAAGGTCTTAATAGCATGGAGCAAAACACTCAACAACAATGGTACACGGATAATTTATGGAATAATGTCGAAGATATTTATTTTCTACAACAGTTTAGTAACAATAGTAATATTTGAGTGAATATTTTTTGTTTTTTACTCTTAGTGTATGGGTCAAGATTCGAGTCCTTCACTCTTTCGATTCACATACTTTGTCTTAATTATATATACAACATGTAAGCTTAGGATGATACATAGTTTGAGATATTTGTAAAAAAGGGTGGGATTAATTCATTTGTGGATTATATATAAAGCTTGTTATTTTTCAAGGATAAGAATAGAACTCCCAATTTATAAGTTGGAGCGAGAGAGCTCTTATTACTTAAGCTAACTCTTGTTCTTGTTGAGTAATGATTTTAGTATTAGTTATTTATATTGTCACTTTTTGCCACACGAGGGCCGGTATATTTGTACAGCGCCAAGTATCACCCTCTTACACGGCTTTATGTAAAATTTACTCCCTCTGATCCAGACAGATGGTAACACTTACCTAAAATGATTGAACCACACCAATGGTAACATACCATTTTTGGCATGAAAAATAACTAAGTTACCCTTACATCCACTACCTATTTACAACTTTACAATCTAATTACCAACTCACTAACTACTTATTTAATCCACCTAAACTCATGTGGCCCCAATCAATATTTCCTACTTTACCCCTCACTTTTCCATCTTTTCTTAAATAACCACTTTTTGCTTATGTTTACATCTGTCTGGATCGAAGGGAGTATTATTTAATAAATTTTTATATTATACTCAATCCTATTCAGCCTATAGTTCCCCTTTCTCTAATATATGTAAGAAGTATATATTATAATAAAAGGGGGAAGTATAGGCTGAATAGGAGGGAGTATGTGAGAATTCGAGTGTGATAACTGGTATCTCGCATAGAGAGATATATATACTATTACTCAATAACACCATCTCATTTTTTTTTATTGAATAAAAAAAATAAAATTCCAATTTTTTTTTTCTGTATTTAGTCAAATGGTATCGGACTAGTAACAATACCCCTAAATAAGTTTCTATACTACAAATTTCCAAAAGAATACCTAAATAAGACTCCATACTACAAATTCCCATTGGAATAATTTGATGTATGTACAAATTTTACTACCGTTCAAGCATGTAAACATTTTGTCTTGATTGAAAATCCGTCAACTTAAAATATACTTTATGACTTCAACATATGACATAGTGCATATTTTTATTTTATTACATTAAGTCTTTCGTAACATGGGTATATTCATTTTATAATTAAAACGGGTTAAATATATACTCACTTATATATATAAGACAAATATTTTGTTATCCTTTATATATTATTCTTTTATCTCATCTATAAGACCGATAATACTGTCTAAATAAGAATTTGTGTTTTTACTCGGAGAACTAACTAACTATTTTAATTTATGAATAAAATATAGTCAAAACCATGCTTCTAGATAGGATTATTGAAAAATCTAACAACCACTTTCTCTCTCTAGTTTTCTCTCCCCCTTCTCTCTAAAAAAACAAAACCTTAAATCCTCCCCCTTTGCTGCCGCCGTTCTCCTCCTTCCTTCCACCGCCACCCATCAACCCCCTACCATGTCGTCGGGGATGGGGTCTCTCAAGACCTTTCTCCGGCGACCCGTCTCCTCTCTTCCGATTAACCCTCATCCCCTTTCTTACCCACACCCGGTTCTCGTACGGTTCTGCCCGTTCCTCTCGGTCTGCGTGGTGTATGTGGGTTGTTCGGGTCTTATCGGACGAGTTTGTTGAGGTGGTGTGGCAGGGTGGTGCTTGGATCTGGCGGTGTTGTGGGTTGGTAGGGAGGCGATGACTTCCGTTTTTTTTTTCCTGTGTTTCGCTTTGTTTCCTTTATGTTTTTGTTTAATTTCCGCTTTCGCTTTTGTTTCGTCTCTCTTTCTGAGGGCTCTGTCCCCGTCTATCGGTGGTGTCCTTCTTTCAGTTTGAGAGCTTTCGTTTTCTGGTTCGTTTGCAGTTTTCTAGTAAGTCAGCAGAAGATCAGCGTTGTTATAGATCGTTATATGGTTTTACATATTTTGTCTGATTCATGGCTACAATCAATCACGTCAGAAGAAATGGATACTCGTCAAGGAAGATTCGGAGACCCTCTTATGGATGAAAGCCTTTTGCGGCGAATCGATGATAGAGACTCTGTTGCAGTGTTTCATTCTTTGAACAAGAATTTATTTTCTATGGTTGTAATCGATTTGTATCCGATTGAGCTTGGCATATGTTGTAGATGTCGTATGACTTTTTATTAATGATAATGATATTTTCTCAAAAAAAAAAAAACCATGCTTCTAGATGACATCTTGAAGACTTTAAACTCTTTTTTTAGCAACATTTTCACACTGAACCAGATTGGATATTGGGCGAGGTTATGCTATAGGTTGTTAATAGACGCATGTATAATTGGTTCTACCATCTTTCCTCACAATCTCACTATTAAATTTGACGAATACTATTTATTTATAATGATCTGGAATGTTTTTTTGAGTCTATGGGGTCTGAACCAGGACTTATTAAAAAGACCTTTTTTTTCTTTAAGTTTTGCAAGAAAAGAAGTCTGGGTTATTCTGGCATTTGGCACGTTCTTATTGGTTATGAAGGAATAAATTAGTTGCCAAAGATATGAAATACTATGAACGTATAGTAGCGTGGTAATCTTCAACGGTCTTATCTTAGATCACCGGCTAATCGGCAATATCCGTCTTAAATTTAAAATATATGAAATACAATTATTTATTATCTGTTTAAATGCTAATATTTACCCGTTTTAATTTTAAAACAGTTATGTTCGACTTAAAGAGGATAAAGTAAGATTGATCTTAAATTGGTGAAAAAAGACACTGAAACCTAATTATATCATCTCAATCAAAACTTTAAAGTTACGGTTCAGAACTAATAGGAATAAATATAATAGTTGGGTGTAATAACCCGTAAAAATTTCTCTTTATGTCGTAAAATTTTACTACTTTGGATAATTATAAAAAAAAAAAAATTAAAAAAATTAAAAAGCATATTTTCTTACACACTCCACCTAATAGCCTAGTATGTGACTCATCTAACTTATACCCCATAATTATCTTTACATAGAGCTTGGTATAGAATTTTATACTTCATCAGACGGAGTTCACGAAGGGAAAATAGAGTAATAGGGTATTATTAAGTGAGCTAGTAAGGTCTTTTATACCACAATAAGGTATGATTTCGGGACCCTTCATCGATATAAGTAATTGCTTACTCTTGAAATAAGATATTAGAAATAATCGGTTTATATGTTTTATTGTAATTCCAGAGCAGTATTGTTTACCACGCAAGCTTAGTCAATGGATGTCCTTCCTTGCCTTGACTCTTCCTCTCGGTCTCTCCTGAAACGATGAACAAACTGAGGGCTCGGCTTTGCACCGAGCGTACTCACTCCGACGCTCAAGTCAGTTAACTTAAAGGGATTAAGTTGTATGTTACTTGACAAAGTATATTGTAGAGAGATAAGGGAGTTTATACCAGATGAATAGTGAGTTTTAGGTTAGATTGTGGATCCTTTCCTCAATGAGGGTTGAGGAGTATTTATAGACTTTCACCTTTTGTCACGTAGTGGCCAAGTGGGCCAAGTGGCGTAGCAGGTGGAAAGTCTGTTCTACCCTCGGCCGAGGGACCCATGGCAGGCCGGCGGGCCCTGTTGACTCCATGCCGAGGGGTCTTGGATATGAGTACGCGGATATGTCTCCCGGCTGGCGGTTGCCCAGCCGAGACCCAAGTGACCGGCCGACAGGCTGCGTCGGTTAGGCGGTCTAACATGTTGACTTGCTGTCTCTTGATCTTTGACCTTGCTCAATGTGTTGACTCAGTCAGCGGGTGCAAAATATGCCCCATCAATTTGCCCCCACGCGTAGTCTATGCCGTGGTATGGACCTTCGATGAGTGTTGAGCGTATTCTGCGCAAGTTGAGATTTCTTCCCCGGCTTCTTCTTCCTCGGCTTGCTCCTGGCCGTACCGTACCATATCCCCCCTCCGCATGGATGTGCAATGGACATCAAATGTGGAAAAGAAGATGTCGCTTGCCGGCGAGTCCAAGGTTGAGAGTGCCGGATGCTTTGATTGCCCCCGGCCGGTGCTGCCAAGCTTGGTTGATCAGCTGGCCGCTTGGCAAGTAGATAACAAGGAGCGTGTTGAAGAAGATACGTCGATTGGCATTCTGCCAAGTAGCGTGTCAAAGAAGATTGGTAACTGTTGTGACGATTGACATTCCGTGGCTGCATGCTTGACATGTGTCTCGTTGTTGATTGGTTGACGTTTCATGGGCTTTGCCCTGATTGGTCGGATTGAGTGGGCTTTGCCCTATAAATAGGAGAGTTAGCCCCTGAATTTGGCCTTCCAAATTCATTTTCTCAAAAAATTTTCTTCTTCTCGCTTTAGTTTTCTTTGACGAAACTTCTCTCTAGTCTTCGAAGCGTTACTCGGCGTAACACTTTTCCCAAGGTAAACAAACAAATTTTCCAACTTTTAATTGTTTAAGTTTTTGTTGTGAACATGTCTTCTACTGATGCCGGACCTAGTAATCCTGCGCCAGGGGGTTCCCCGTCGCGCCTCGATGAGGAGGAGGCACTGGCCGCCATCCCGGTAAGGTCTGGGGGCCCTAGGTCTCCTTCTCCTGAGGTTGATGATCATTATTTGGATGGTTTCTCGGATGATGACGATGGTGATGATGACGGTGATGATGACGGTGATGATGAGGAAAGGACTCATCCTGCTGAGGAGAGGCAGCAAATCCTGGACCACGGCGACGCCTGTAAGATCGGCCCTGATCGTGCTTGGACCCATAAGTTCGCCAGTTGTTCTGGTCCTGACTTTTTCGAACATCATTTCTCCTTCGGCAGGGAGTATAAGATTGTTATTCCTAGAGAGGGTCAGCCGTCTTTGCCCTCCCCGGTTGCATCGGCGTATACATGAGACACCTGGAGTATGGGCTCCGGTTTCCTCTCAATACATACGTTGCTGCTATAATTGAGGCGATGAACGTCGCTGTGGCACAGTTGCATCTGCTGGCCATTCGGACGATCGTTGGCTTTGCGTGGCTATGCCAGTTTAAGGGGGAGGCCCCAACGGTGAACCTATTCCGCCGGCTTCATCACCTTCGACTGAACGTTCAAGGTGGCAGGGGGTGGTATAGCGTACAGACCGAGCCAGGTTATATCACCGTCCCTAAGCTTACTTCCTGCAAGGACTGGAAGTCACGGTGGGTATATGTTGAGGTTCCAGGGGATTATCCACTGTCTCGGTCCTTCCAGCACCGCGTCAATTTGCGGTGCGAGAGCAAAGGGGAGCGTGAGAAATACGTCTCCCGGGGCAAGCTTAAGATGGACGCCTTGAAGGTCCCTCTTAATACGGACGAACGGCGGGCAATGAAGCTGTTTGAGACTGAGAAGGATGGGTCGCCGAAGGGATGGATGCCCCCGACGCAGATCATTCTTCAAGATGAGCCGCTCTGCCACGTCGGCCTCATACCGGCCCTGGCACAGGGTGAGTGGGGTCGGTGTGAGGCCCATCCCTGCTTTTAATGTTTCTGTTTTTGAACCTTGATTTATTTCTTCTATTTAACTCTTGCTTCGTTTCTTTTACAGACCGCTTTGGCCCGGATCTGTCTGAGGAAGTCCTTAGGAAGATGGGACTTGACAAAGACAAGAACGTTGTCGAGATGCATACGAAGGCCGATAAAAGTGATCGCAGACCGGCGCCAAACGACCTCATGGACCAGCAGCTGAAGGCCCTAGATACGACGGCGGCCCAGGCGAAGGTTGCCGGTAACATACCGCGCCGAAAGCGAAAAGCAATGTCTTCGGTGGCGACGGCGTCAACTTCGGTTCCACCTCCAATCCCTGCAGTCTAAAAGGAGACGGTGGAGATCGTCGATATTACCGAGGAGGAGGTCACCTTGGCAGTGGAATCTCCTCTCTTCCGCAAGAAAAAGAGACTATCATGCTGCATTTGCTGCCGCTGCTGCTGCTGCTTTGCTATCGCTCGCTACCGAGGCCGGCAAATAAATGGGTCCTCCGGCCAAGAAGGTCAAGCCTGGTACAGATCTATCCTGTGGCTCAGACTTAGCCGGTTCATTAGGCGTTCCTGATGACAGGCTCTCTGGTATGTCCATGAATGTTGACATGGATGCTTTGATTGAATTTTTTGTAGATCAACCGCCGCCGTCTACCGGACACACTGTTGAACGGCGTGCTGAGAAGCGAACTGCGCAGGCGGGTGGTAAAGATGCCACCGTCGTCTCCTCCTTCCCGAAGCCTACCCCCGCCCAGATTAGGTCGGAGGGCCTGAGTTTGTCCAGGATGCTGTCGAAGTGGGCTGAGGTGGCCGGTGCTCATATTGTGGAGCAAGAAAAGGCCATGGCTGAATTTACCCCACAGCTTGAGCGGCTCAGGCTTGAGCTCGTTGCTGCGAAGAAGGAAGCTGAGAGGGCCAAGGCTGAGGCTGAAAAGGCGGTCCTTGCTGAGCGAAAACTTAGGGAGGACGCTGAAAAGACAGTCCTTGCTGAGAGAGCCAAGGTTGAGGCTGCGGGGGCTGAAGCCGCTAAGTTGCTGGAGGAGCGTGACAAGCTTCAGGCCGTCGCCAACTTCAATGCTGAGAAGAGGGAGGAATGGAAATCCATGTTTAAGGCCCAGGGGAAGGCGCTTCGGAATAAGAAGGCTATCATCGCCCAGAGGGAGTTGGACATTGAGACGCTCCAAAGTGTCATTCTTCCTAACATGTGCGCCCAATACCGAGACCTGGCCGAAGAAGCCGCCAGGGAAGTGATCGGGGAGCTCTTTCCTGAAGGCTCCTTCCCGTGGAAGAGATTTGACGAGCTGCTTGATGACAAGCTCGATGCTAAGGAGAAGGCCACGGAGGCGAAGGCCGCTGAGGAGGCAAAGGTGAAGAAGGAGGAGGAGGAGGCTGCGGAGAAGGCGGCCCGGGATGCCAAGGCGAAGGAGGCCAAAGAAGAGGCCGAGAAGGCAAGGGCACGGGAAGCTGCCGGATCTCCTTCTGGGTCGCCTATCAAAGATGATGCTGCTGCGGCTGATAGTGGTGAGCAGCGATAGGCATAGGGAGACGGGCGGCCGTTACCAGACTCACCCGGCATCTCGGATTGCTTTAGTTGTTCGGGGGCCAACTATTGAGCCTTTCCTCCCTGCCATCTTTTGGCACTTCAAAGTTTTATGTCTGTACCCTTTTGCTGTTACTTCTTTTTTGTAAACTTTGGTAGGTAGTGTTTAGGCTATCCCTATGGGGACGGACGTCGTCTGCATTCTCCTTACTTGTAATCATTTTCAATAAAGCTTGTTTATTGGCCCCCGGCTTGGCCGGGGCTTTGATCACAAACCTTCACTTGTCTTCTTACGTTATTAATTGAGCGCTTTTTTCGTTTTTACCTTCGGCCTGGCCGAGGCAGTTAGAATGCGTATCTCAACTATGCTTAACGTTTTTTTTAAACATGTGAACATGTTAGCGTATCGACCGTTGTGTCCCCTGCCAGGCCTTCGGTTGGCCGAGGCGGCTAGAGGTTACGGCTCGACAGCGTTCGTATCTGTAGACATATTGATCGCTTCCTCTTCCAGGCCTTCGGTTGGCCGAGGCGGCTAGAATTGCGTCTCAACTGTACTTATACGTTCCTAAGGCATGTTGGTCGCTTTCGCGAGTATCAACTGCGCTGGTGGTGACTGCCGTGGCGTCTACTTCTTGGGGTGATTGCCCGGCTTGGGCCGTGGCGTCTACCTCGATATGACTACGGGGGGGAGGAGATAAACACTTTGATGGAAAACTTGGATGATTCTTCATTAGATATAAACACGCGTTGGGGTGCCAACAACAGTTTTGGACACCTCCGCCGCTATACAAAGTATTTCCTGAGGTTGTCAGTGTTCCAATGGCTCATCAAAGGCACACCCTCCATGTCTGTCAGCCGGTATGTACTCGGCCTCATTTCTTCAACCACTTTGTAGGGACCCTCCCAGTTGGCCGTCAATTTACCATGAATGTTTCCTTTGTTGGTGGCGGCCGACTTTCTTAGGACTAGATCCCCTACTTTTAAGTCCCTTTTGTGGACCCTTCGGTTGTAGGCTCTTCTCATTCGGTTTTGGTATACTGCCAAGTTGAGGCGTGCTGTATCTCGGCTTTCTTCGACCAGGTCTAGGGAGGTTCTCAGACCTTCCTCATTTTCAACCGGGTTAAAGGTGGCCGTTCTGAATGTCGGCACCGCCGCTTCAATTAGCGGGATCGCTTCTTGGACCCGTAGACTAAGTGGAATGGACTGTACCCCGTTGCTTCTTTCTCCTTGGTTCGAAGGGACCCCAGGACGCCGGGTAGTTCATCGGCCCATCTTCCCTTTAAGTCTTCAACTTTCTTCTTCAAACCGTTGAGGATTGTTTTATTGGTCGCCTCCTTTGTCCGTCCGTTGCTCTGTGGGTGGCAGACGGAGGAGTATGCAAATTTGATACCAAGCTCTTCCAACCAGTTTATTATTGTGTCACTCCAAAACTCTCGGCCGTGGTCAAATACCATGACTTGGGGTAACCCAAAACGAGTTATGACATTTTCCCAGATTACCTTTCTTACGGCCGCCGTCGTCTTCGCTGGTACCGCTACAGCTTCAACCCATTTGGTGAAGTAGTCAACGGCGACAATCAAGTACTTTCTTCCTCCGGATGCCGTTGGAAATGGCCCTAGTAGATCCATCCCCCACTGTGAGAAAGGAAGGGGACTAAGTACCGGCTGCAGGTCTCGGGAAGGTGCATGTATCACCGGAGCATGCATTTGACAGTTGTTGCACTTTTTGGTTTTGGCTCTGGAATCCTCAAGCATGGTGGGCCAGAAGTAGCCGGCTCGGAGAGCTTTGTGGGCTAGTGTTCTTGCCCCCATGTGATGACCACAGATGCCTTCGTGAATTTCTGTCAGTATTAGCTCCGCGTCGGCTGGGCCGACACATTTCAAGAGTGGCCTTATCACGGACCTCCTGTATAATTATCCTTCAAACACCAAGTACCTTGTTGCGATCCTTTTTATCTTCTGTGAGAGACTACGGTCCTCCGGTAACTCATTCATCAATTTGTACTTCATTATCGGAGTCATCCACATTGTCTCGGCCTCTATGTCGCCCACCATGCCGACGGTCTCAGTAATGCTTTTGGCATTCCTGATGTCCACCAAAGACGGTTCGACCGACATTCTTGATGGTTGAACTGGCAAGCTTTGAGAGAGCGTCGGCTCGGTTGTTCTCGGACACAGGAATGCATTGTATCTGGAAAGATTTCAATTTTGAAGTGTCAGCTTTTACCCTTTCCAGGTATCTTACCATCCCGTCGTCTCGAGTCTCGTACTCTCCTCTGATTTGATTAGCCACTAAAAGTGAATCTGTTTTCAAAATGATGTGTTCCGCCCCGGCAGCTCTAGCTAGCTCGACTCCAGTTATCACCGCGTCGTATTCGGATTCGTTGTTTGAGGCCGAGAAGGTAAATTTCAAGGCGTACTCAAACTGGTCCCCGTTTGGGCCGATGATAAGTATGCTTGGCTCTGAGCCGTTTGCCGTGGAGGACCCGTCGGTGTATACTTCCCATACTCCGGTTTGACTCTTCTTGATATGTGCACTCGGCCGGGAAGTCTGCAAGTGTCTCGCCCCTTTATCGAGGGCCTCGGCTTGTATTGAATGCCGGCCGGATAGCTCTACTTGCCTATTTGATGAGCTCTTGCCGGATTGCTCAAATTTTTCCAATGCTTTCTCCAATGGTTGGTCGGTTAAGACCGTCACGGGATGTGCGTCGAAGTAAGGTTTCGGTTTCCTTGCGGCAACGACGACAAAGAAAGGCTCGCTTTTTCAATCGGCGGGTAATTTCTTTCGGCGGGCAACAATGTATGGCTGACAAAGTAGATTGGGTGTTGCTGTTTGTCTTCGTCTCTGATGATCACGGCACTGACCGTGGCCGAGGTAACTACTATGTATAGATATAGCGTCTCCCCCAGTATCGGCCTGGACAGGGTTGGGAGAGTTTGAAGATGAGCTTTCAGTTGCCTGAAAGCTGTGCTCTGTTCCTCCCCCGAGCTGAAGTCTTTATTTCCCTTCAACACTTTGAAGAATGGGGTGCTCTTGTCGGCTGACCGAGAGATGAAACGGGCGAGAGCCGCCATCCTCCCGGTCAACATCATAACCTCTTTTCGATTCCTCGGCTCCGGCAGTCCAAAGATTGCTTGGACTTTTTCTCGGATTGGCGTCAATTCCCCTGGCGCTGACAAGCACGCCGAGGAACTTACCTGACCGGACACCGAAGTTGCACTTCATTGGGTTAAGTTTCATCTTGTATTTCCTTAGTGAACAAAATGTCTCGTGTAAATCGGCTAAGTGCTCGTTGTCAGACTTGCTTTTTACAATAGCATCGTCGACGTAAGCCTCAATGTTTCGCCCTTTTTGATTTTGGAACACTTTGTCCACCAGTCTTGTGTAAGTCGCGCCTGCGTTCTTCAAACAGAACGGCATCATTTTATACATGTATGTGCCGTTACCGGTGATGAATGCGCATTTAGGCATGTCTTCTTCGGCCATGAATACCTGATGATACCCTGAGAAGGCGTCCAGCAGGCTCGATAGTGTAGCTGCCGTGGCGTCGATTAAACTATCTATTCGAGGCAAGGGATAGCAATCTTTGGGGCACGCTTTATTAAGATTGGTAAAATCTACACACATTCTCCACGCCCCCGATGATTTCTTCACCATTAGCTAACCACTCAGGATAAGTACAAGGCATGATAAAGCCCGCCGCTAGTAATTTATCTACCTCGGCTTTGATGGCCTCATCCTTCTCGGCCGAGGAGTTCCTCATCTTCTGCTTGACAGGGCGAGCGGTGGAGAGTACGTTCAGCTTGTGAACAATTACCTCCCGGCTCACGCCTGGCATCTCGGCTGCTGAGTAAGCGAAGACGTCTTTGTTCTTCCTCAGCAGGTCTAGGAGAGCGGCCCGAATTTGGCTCCGTGGTTGACACCGACGCGATTCGGTGCGCCCGGGTCAATTTCCACTTCTTCGGTCTCGGCTCCTTCGACCATGCCAACAGTGGCATCCATGAGGTCGCCCTCCTGTTGTAAGGATGGGCTTTTCCCCTTCTCTGACTTCTTCGCCACTTTGAGGGATTGCATGTTGCACCCTATGGCAGATATCTGGACGTTGACTACTTCGTCTTTTTCGTCCTTTGAGACGAGTTTATGCACTTCCCCCCGATCCGAGACATACATCAGTGTTAGGGCCCGGATGGACATTACTGCATCGGCCTCGCTCAGAGTGACTCGGCCTATGAGAACGTTGTAGGCGGACGAGCCGTCAATGACCACGAACTCAGATAGGACATTCTTAGCCGCATTCCCCTCGCCGAACATCACCGGTAGTCTGATTGACCCCAGGGGTACCAGGCCGGCCCCGGAAAAACTGTACAGCGGATTGGTGCAGGGGCTCAAGTCCTCAATCTTCAGACCGAGATTGAGAAAGCACTCCCTGAACATAATGTTCGTGTAGGCGCCTGTGTCAATCAGGCACCTCTTGACCAGGTGGTTGGCTATGTCCAAGTGGACTACAAGTGGGTCGCTGTGCGGGGCGATGACTCCCTCGTAGTCCTTCTTCCCAATAGTTATGTCGGGGATGTTGGAAGCGGGGATCGCTGTTTTGGGCACAAAGTTGATGGCCTGATATAGCTCGTTCAGGTGCCGTTTGTGCCCATGAGCGGACCCACCGTTCTCGTTGCCCCCGATGACAACATGGATTACTCCTATCCGTTCAAAGACGGATTTTTTATTTGAGCCGCCGGTATTAGTCTTTTGGCCTCCGGCAACATATTTGCTGAGGCTCCCCTTCCGGATCAGCTCTTCAATGGCATTTTTCAGATGCCGGCAGTTGTCAGTTAAGTGACCGGTGTGGCCGTGGTACTCACAGTACTGGCTCGTGTCACCGTCCCCCCTCGCCTTGGGAGGCCTTTCCCACTTCTGCCCCTCGCTCTTGCTCAGGGAGAAGACCTCGGCAGCAGATACGACCAGTGGGGTGTGACCATTGTACCGCTTTTGGTAGTACGGCCCCGAACTCCCCCCGGCGCCCGCCGAGTTACATTTCTGGCGGACTTGTCGGGCCGTGACCTATTCACATCACGGCGTCCTTCATCCGGGTTGTCCTCCCGGCGGCTCTTCCTCTCTGGGTGCCCGGCCTCGCTGTGGCCTACCCAGGTCTTGTGATAGTCCTCCACCTTTATGACTTGGTCGGCCATCTTCCTGGCGGAGTCTAGGCTCAGGCCTCCGCACTTGATGAGCTCGTTTTTTAAGTCCCCTCTTGGGAGGCCTTTCATCAGTGCGAAGGCCGACAGTTCATTGCTCACTCACGAATCTGCTTGAACCTTGGCATCGAACCTCTTTACATAGCTTCAAGAGACTCGCCCCCTCCCGTCGATAGTCGAGATCCGATGTCTCGACGGCCCTCCTCTTATTGCAAGAATACTGGGCCAAAAATGTGTCCCTTAAGTCGGCATAACAGTATACCGACCCATTGGGTAGCCCCTTGTACCAACTTTGTGCCATCCCATGCAGGGTCGTTGGGAAGACTCAGCACCAAACCTCATCAGGTTGCTCCCATACCGACATGTAAGACTCGAAAGCCTCGGCATGGTCGGTTGGGTCGCTTTCTCGTTTGTATATATAGGCGGCAACTTTAGCTTAGTCGGCACCGGGACCTGTAGGACATAGTCACTGAGGGGCTGTCTGACCACGTGTCGAACGACACGCGGCGATCGGCTCCTCGCATCCTTAGTCCGGCTCCTCTCCCCGTGGCGGGAAGGGCTTCTTCTCCGACTTTGGTGAGTCGGACTTCTTCTCCGACTCTGGTGAGTCGGACTTCTTCACCGACTCTGGTGAGTCGGACTTCTTTCACTCCTCTGGGGCAGGCCTCGTTGGTGCCGCGGCGACGCTGTCCTCCCGCGAGTGCGGGAAGGACTCAGGTCTGCCACTGGCACTCTGGGTTCCCCCGGCGTCTTCACATGGTCAGCTTCCTCCAATGCTCCGTTCAAGTTTCTCGGAGTCACTTTTTGGACCCTGGTCTCCTGTGGGGGTGCCGTCGCTCTTGTCGTCGTGACAGTGTGAGTCGGCGTGCTACCCATTAGGTCCAGGAGTAGCTTTAGTTTAGCTGCATCAACCACATGTCCCATGACAGTGACTTGGTCGGTGGGCAGCGGTGTTTCTGGTATTATTGGCATCCCGTACGCCGGCTGAATTACTCGGCCGGTGGGGGACTGCCCAATCCCAGAATTGTGGACTGTATCATCCTGGCAGAATTCGGTTTCGTCAGTCACAACTATTTCTTGTTGCTTTGACATTTTCTTAGCTTGTTGGGTGGGTTTTGTGTGTATTTTTTTGTAAGGGATTTGACTAGCTTCTAGTATCTATCCCCACAGACGGCGCCAATTGTTCCGGGTGTAATTCCAGAGCAGTATTATTTACCACGCAAGCTTAGTGAATGGATGTCCTTCCTTGCCTTGACTCTTCCTCTCGGTCTCTCCTGAAACGATGAACAAACTGAGGGCTCGGCTTTGCACCGAGCGTACTCACTCCGACGCTCAAGTCAGTGAACTTAAAGGGATTAAGTTGTATGTTACTTGACAAAGTATATTTGTAGACACCTCGTTTCTGCACCTCCCGCAAACCACCCGGTGATGATTGGGCCGCATGTTTGATTCGCGGAACGATTTGTGACAGTTCGTAAGATTATCGTCAAGTGTTTGCTCAAATATTAATGTCAACCTCTTAGTTGTCATCTACGTCCGGATACGGTCGTTTTGGCAGTAATTAGAGTATATTCGGAGTCCGGGTCAAAAACCGTCTCCATTTTCTGATAACTGTTAAATCCCGAGTCAGAATGTTCTGGAATGTTCCGAATATTTCTATTCCATATTTCACAAATATCTTTTGGCAAATAATATCCCGTAATATTCACAAGATAATCGAATTATTTTCGTCCTACCATAACTCAAACGCGGAAATCTTTCTTCAGCAGGAGGAAACCTCCACGGGAATAGACGCAGCAGTCTTTGCGCCTCTTCCAAGGGACGCAAGGATCGCTGCGCCTCTTCCCAGGCCCTTCTTTGCATGATTTACGTATCTTTTTTATATCTTTCCGAGATTCACTTCCAAAGAGTCTCCGAAACCCTATTCCTTCACGTGATTAGTATAAATAGGAGCCTTCGCTCCTCATATTTCTCACGCGAGTGTCCGCCCTTCTCTTCTCCCTTTGCATTCTAGACTTCGTTCTTACTAATTGGCGCCTACGTGCTTGGACTTCCGACCACCTAAGCTCGGATCTTTCCGGGTACCATCCTCTCCGTTGCATGACCGACCAATTTGACCAACTACACTCAATCAACTTAATTAATCAATCGTTTTCCTCTTACGAGGGCACTCTCTTTGCATTCGCGTCGAGCATTCACTAGTCGATACTTAGTTCATCTCGTTCCGTCAACATGTAAGTCTGAGGGTGTATAATCCTTATTTATCTATTGTATTTTTACTTTATCGTATCACCATTGTAAGGTTTATGTCGAAAACACCGTTAAAACCGATTTCTAAAACCCTTCTTTAAAACCTGTTTTTGCGGATTTCCAGTAGACAGACGTCGAGAAAAGACGCAGCAACTGCTGCGCCTCTTCGAAGGAGCGCAGTTCCTGCTGCGCCTCTTCGTGAGGCTGCCGCAGTTCCTGCTTCTTTTCTTCTTCCTCGTCCTCTGTAATTCGTCTTGTTTTATTTGTTCTTATTCGTTTTCCTTAATTCATTCATAATAATAGCATATAATTCACATGTATATTATTTATCATTAATTCACATGTTTTAATTCATCATTGTTCCGACTTAAATCCCTTATAATTCATATTTGCGGGTTTTCGTTATTAATATTCAATCCGGGTTTTAGAGATTCAATTCATTCATATTGAGTTTCTGGAATTCATCGTTGATATATTTGCATCCGTATTCATTGTTAATTCGTTGTATATCCGCCATATTTAACCTAGTTAATTGATTTCGATAAAGGACTCATTCATTAACATCGTCCCTTCATGTAATTAATCCGTTTAATTCCGTCTCATTCATGTTTTACTGCTTTTATGGCCCCTTCATATGTAAATAATCCATTAAATCACCTTTATCCGAGTAATATCATCAATCGATCCATTAAAATTAACAATTAACATTAACGATTTGCGATTCAAACTATACCTGAGAACTCACCCTTGAAACAGACGCAAAATCGAATCTGCGCCTCTTCCAAAGGGCGCATCTCTTCGCTTTGTTCCAGTTGAGCTCTGTCTCTGAATTCCGTTTCTGCTTTGACCTAGTTTATTTAGTTTACGTAATTAATTAACTAATATTCGTATTATCACCTGATTTCTGTTTGTTAATTTAATTTATTTATTTCTTTTATTCTTTTACTCCTTTTTATCAAATTATCCGTTTTAAAGGTATTTTCGACATAAATCGCCTATCCCAATGTAATTATTGTAATTTCCTTTATTGTAATTTATTTATTGTAATTTATCGCGTTTGTATGATTTATTTATGTTCCTTCACATGTAAATCAACATTAAAATCCAACTTCGACATTAATTATATGCTAACTAATTGTCAACCGACTTAGTATTAATTCTCACATGCTAGGGTTAAAACTTGGATGTTGCATTGCATGCATATAGCCGACGATATATCAAGTACGAATAACTTCCCTAATCATTAGTAGAGGCCGCTATCGAGGCGGGCGGGATTAGGTGTTCGATCAAAAGAGGTGAACTTTTACTAAGAATTTCAAAATGAACTTTTTTTTCTATTTTGTTTTCCTTGGTTTTTACGGTTTTTGGGATGTTAGGACTTGTTATTAGAGACGTCTGATAAGGTTAAAGTCGTATCACCTTAATCAAAGTAAACCTAAACTACTACTAACAAAATAGCTAGCGGTAAGTCAGGGTCGAATCCACAGGGAGGCGGTGATTATCTAGTTTGATTATATTTAATTTCGTCTTAAGGTAACCAATTTTGGGGGTTTGATCGTTTGTATGCTAATCAACTAATTGCAAGTAAATAAAAGATGAATAACAATAATATTAAAAGGTCTAGGGATCGGGTTCACTAGGTCGTCGTCAAAGGGTAGAATTTAATTCATTGATTGAGCAATGTATATTGTTGAAAGTCATATGATCGGTCGATTCAATATTTCTTTTAGATCTAATTTAACATGCGGTCGCTATCATTAAATTATCTCTATTCAATTATCGTGGCCTATACTAGTCTTAACCCGGTCGGTGATAATCCTAGTTTATGCAAGACTAATTAATCAATTCTGATCAGTAATTAACTAATTGGAAGTAATACGATAATCAAACAACAATTAAGAGCAATTTAACAATCAATTCATAATAATCCCTTTTCTAACAACCTAGATCCCCTTTCACCCTAGATAAGAGATTTAGCTACGCATAATAGAAAGAAGAACAAAAATAACATTAATAAGAAACATGATTGCAAGCATAAAAGATGAACAATGAAATAAATGACTAATAATAAAGGAAAGATTAAGAACAATACCGTAAATAGCTAGATCCGGAAGTAAGAACAATAAATAAACTAAACTAAGTATTTTAGAGAGTTTTCTAAGGTAGCTATATTAAACCTACTGAAAATAAAGCATAAAATAACCTAGGGTACGAGTTTTGGTATTTATAGCAATACATAACCGACTTAAGGAAAGTTGCGGGAATTATAAAACTGGAAGGTTCCTCGATCGAGCCAAGGGTGACTCGATCGAGGCACCAAAGTTCAAGAACACCCAACTCTCGACATTGCGAAATTTAGTTGATTAGGTTGGTTCCTCGATCGAGTCGAGAGTGACTCGATCGAGCATGAAGTTCCTCGATCGAGCCAAGGTTGACTCGATCGAGGCACCAATTTCCTGCTTCGCGCACTGAACTTCAAACGGCCGCCATTTCTTCGTTACTTGTCAGAAACAAGCGATTTTCGCGGCGTTGGAAAGCTAAGAGGATAGGCTTTCACCCAATTGGAATCACTTGAAAATCTGTTGTAGAACTCGAGATATGGCTCTTCAAAGTAGGCACTTTTAATAAGAAGCTCTTTTCTTCGTGTTTTCTTCTTAACTTCTCTTCCTTCGTTCTTATGGATTCTCGTGCCATGCTTCGTGTATCCCTTCATGCTCACTCCGCGATGCCCATTTCAATCCTTTGCTCCTCAAATGCATCATTTCTACATTAAACATCAAAAGGCGGAAGTATCAACATTCTAACATAAAAGGCATGTAAATGATATAAACTAGCACGAAAACCGTATCAAAAGTAATTAAGGGGAGGCATAAATATGTATATAATTATGACTCATCAAACTCCCCCAAACCATCTCTTTGCTTGTCCTCAAGCAAAACATCACGCAATACAAAAGGCAATCATACAAATGGCGAATAAACGACTCAGAGCTAATGTTTAATGCACATACAAATCCCAAGCTATCCATATCTGTAACAAAGTAATGACTAAAGTGTACCAATAAAACAAATTCAAAGGTACGGGAAATAGAAAACATAGCTCAAGTCTCAGTCACCATACTATAGACAAATGCCAAATACCTTTCGATCTTGCAAGACAAATTAGTCGGATTCTCGCGGATTCACTCATGCACTCATAAATATACAGGGTGAGTTATATGTGAAGATAGAAAGAAGTAGAAACACTCACTCAACTTATGAAACATGCATGCAATCTAATGTGATAGAGATTTCCCCAACTAATATGCAATCACATATGTAGACAAAAGTACATGTATCAAGGACAATAAGGGTGGCAAATGGGTTAAAGGGATAGAAATGGTTTGTGCCAAAGCACGTTATGGATATGTGGAGCTAAGACGGTAGTCGCAGCGCTAACCAAAACAAAAACCAAATCTTTGATAATAAATGCACCCAACTTAGAGAAATGATCTCAACTTTACAACATATGAGAGCTAATAAATTACTCTCCAATTATGCATTAGACTCTAACAACCATCCTTTTGATCCTTGACAAAACCAAATGAAGCAATCTCTTTTCTTTTTCTTTTCTCTTTTTCTCTTTTTCGATTTTTTCTCTTCTTTTTTTTTCTTTTTCTTCTTTTTTCTTTTTTTTTTCTTTTGCTTCATATTTTTCTTTTTTCCAACACAAGGATACAACACAATCGCTAAAAGTATTTTGCTATACCCACATGACAACAATAAGTCCCAACCCAACCATAATAGCAAAATAAACATGATAAACAAGCAACTGCGACTGTCCCGAAAAGGTAGGCAAATTCTTGGATTGTAGCTCATAGGATGTAATTAATATTGGCTACAAGGGTTCAAACGGGCTAACAAAAAGGCAATTATAAGGCTTATTTGAACGATAAGAATCACCTATCCACATGTACTTAGTCAAATGAAAGCAATAGAAGTATCAAGAAATCAATGTCACACTTATGCAATTTGATATTACACATTCCACAAGGAGAAACCACACTCAAGCCTAATTGACAATGAGACCAGTTTATTGATGTTCCTGGCCTAGGAAGCTCTATAGACCTCAGAATTTAAGTAGTTTACCAACGTAATTGTGTCAAATCTAATCAATATAAGGCATGTCAATATGGTTAAGACTTGAATTATGAGCTTTGTTTTCATGGCTAACGAGTCAAAACAATGTACATGGACAACTATATAGGAGTCAAATGCAAAAACAATGCAATTTAACATCATAGTTATTCAATTCATCAAGACTCGACCTAAAACAAAGGAAAAACATGTTTTTGTATTTTGAATTTTTTAATTTTTATGGATTTTTGATATAAATGCACACAACATAAATAAAAAGCACACAACATAATAAAAGACCCTCCCCCAAACCTAAATGTCACAGTGTCCTCATTGTGACGCCTACAGCATAGCAATCACACAAAAATCCAGCAACCTAAAGGACACAACTAACAAAAAGAATGGGAAAGAACTAGATAATACAATAAAAGAAGGTACAAGGGAAGAGAATACCGGGTAAGAGCTTATGATTCCCCGAAACCAGCTGCAAAACAGGGGTAAATAATCATCCTCACAAATCCTATCATCGACTGGCTACGTTATTGACCCAAAAGACGAGGTGACTCGATCGAGCCCCATGACACTCGATCGAGGAACCTTCCTGTCGAGCAGATTTCCTGCATTTAAAATAAATGCGCACACAAGTCATAATCAATACAAGTTAAAGCTCGTAACAGTAAATCAAAAAGTAGCGCATGTGCTGCACACAAACATAAGTAGCACCAATCAAAAGTCCAAACAAAGAATAAAAACAATGTAAAATGTCCTGGCTCATCAAACTCAAAATCTAATGTAAAATAAGAGCAATGTTCATCGTTCTTCAGGTCATCTTCTTGAGGAAGGAGATAAGGCACTTCGTCTGTCATAGAAGCTTCATCAAAAACTCTAACGGACTCCTTTTTGAAAATCTCAGCTTCCAAAGCCTTTAATTCAGCTTCTATTTCAACACTCTCAACACAGCTGTAAACCATCTCAGGAAGAGGATCATCTCCATAAATCAGCTTCTCTATCTCATACACTTCCTTGCTCCATGGATATGACGCAGCAGCAGGGGCGTCATATGGATTCCTATCAAAACATAAAGCAAGACAATCATCAAAAGTAGGATCAAGAGCATTAATTATATGACAAGAAGCTTTTAAATCAGGAGGACGTTTTAAAGTATTATCAAGAACAAATCTAATAGTGTCATCCCCAACTCTTAGTGTCAGACTACCATCCCTAACATCTATGAGTGCTCCTGCAGTGTGAAGGAATGGTCTACCAAGAATGATGGGTACTTGAGAGTCCTCAGCCATATCCATAACAATAAAGTCAACTGGAATGAAATACTTCCCTACTCTAACGGGCACATCCTCTAAGACACCCATAGGTTTCTTTAAAGATCTGTCGGCCATTTGTAAGGTCATATTAGTAATACGGAGTTGACCCATATTTAACTTTTTGCAAATTGAATACGGCATGACACTAACACTAGCCCCTAAATCACAAAGGGCTCTATCAATAGCTATACTACCAATATGACAAGGAATAGAAAAACTCCCTGGATCCTTAAGCTTTGGTGGTGAGTTAGCTTGTAATGCGGCCGCGCACTCCTGAGTAAATGCTACTGTCTCCACTTCATCAAAAGACCGACTCTTTGATAAGATTTCTCTTAAAAATTTAGCATACGCCGGCACTTGAGTTACCAATTCATAAATGGCACTTTGTCACTTGAAGATTCTTTACTACCTCCATAAACCTTCCAAACTGTTTATCCACTTGGATTTTTGTTGTCGATGAGGAAAAGGTAGTGCAATAGTTATGGGCTCGGCTGGCTTGACCTTAGAAACAACTTTTGAAACACCGCCATCCGTCGAAGAGGTGCCTCGATCGAGTCGAGAGGTGACTCGATCGAGCACGCTGGTTCCTCGATCGAGCCGGGGCCGACTCGATCGAGGAACCTTTGCGGGTTCACTCCTTCGTCTTTTTTGCTTTTCGTCAAATCTCGTGTTTCATCTTTGAAAGTTTCTTTTTCGTCGTCACTTAGCTCCAAATTTCCCAACCCCTTAGGATGCATGTATGGAGCTTCATCATCTTTAATGGGCATGTCCGGACCGTTATAAGAAGTAGCGCTCCTTAAAGAAATTGCATTAACTTGCTCATGAGCTTGTTTACCTTGAGGAGGAAGACCGGACTGTTTTGATGGATTTTGAGCCGCCATTTGAGCAACTTGAGTATCCAACATCTTATTATGAGCCATAAGTTCGGAGATTTGAGCCGTTTGCTTTTGCTTTGCATCATCAAAAGTTTGTTGCAATAGAGCTTTTAACTCCGATACTTCATTACTTGGAACTTGAGGAGGAGGTTGAAATTGTTGAAAACCTCCTTGATTTGGCCTTTGATAACCTCCTTGTGGCTGATTACCACGATTTGGAGGAATAATATAGGTACCTTGTTGAGGAGCTTGAAAGAAATTAGAATACGGTGTACCTTGCTTGAAAGATTGGAAGGCCTGAACTTGCTCAATAGTACTCATACATTTGGCCGCAGTGTGGCCATCTATACCACATCTCTCGCAGGACACTTCTTGTTGAACCATATGAACCATCTCTTTCTTACCCAAGGATTGGGTAGTCTTCAATTCAGCTATTTGAGCCAATATAGTCTCCAACTGTGCCGCGACCGCACTATCTGAGCCACTTCCTCTCTTACTTCCTCTGGGGTTACCATACTCAGCTGTGTGAGTAGCAATCTGATCAATCAACTTCCAAGCATTACTGTCATTAGTGTTATCTTGGAATCTCCCATTAGCAGCAGAATCAAGTAAAGCTCTATGATCATCATACAACCCGTTGTAAAAAAGCGGTTGCAAAGGAACCAAATCTCAAATCCATGGTGAGGTACGGACCGCACTAGTCTTTTGAACCGTATCCAAGCTTCATTAAAATCCTCAGTAGGACCCTGTTTAAAACTTGTAATCTGACTTCTCAATGCATTAGTCTTCTGTGGTGGAAAATACCTTTTGTAGAATGCAAGAGCTAAAGAAGTCCAGTTGGTAATCGCGTCGGTCTCCATGTCTAAGTCCCTTAACCACTCAGCTGCATCATCTCTCAAAGAGAAAGGGAAGAGAGTTTGCTTGACCTGATCTTGAGACACCCCAGCTGTTAAAGGAATAGAACAAAATAATAAGTAACGAATTTCTCCATATGTTTTGCGGGGTCCTCTCCTGCTTTTCCTCCAAATAAATTCCTCTCTATCAAGCTTATGTAAGAAGGCTTGATCTCAAAAGTCCCCTTATCAGCGGTAGGGAGCTTGAAGCCTTTAGGAATAGAATCAACCGTGGGTTCGGAGTGACTTGCTAATGTAGGCATCTTTGGTGTTGTAGAAGTCACAGCTGCAGAAATAAGTGTGTCCTCTTCTAAGGACGAGTCTTTTGCGAAAGTATACCGCTCGTAGTCAAGTGTACTCAAGTCTTCCACTTGACTTACTTCTCTTTGAAATTTTCGTCTGTAGCGAAAAGTCTTTTACGCTCGGGATCAAACGGTAGGATCTCTAACCTGTTAGACACAGGCATACACGAAAACAACAAGAAAAGATAAAACTGTCTCAAGGAACTGAAGTTCCCTGAAACAAAAGACAAAAATAAACAGAAACAAACAGAACAATTGTTGCCTCCCCGGCAACGGCGTCGTATCACCTTAATCAAAGTAAACCTAAACTACTACTAACAAAATAGCTAGCGGTAAGTCAGGGTCGAATCCACAGGGAGGCGGTGATTATCTAGTTTGATTATATTTAATTTCGTCTTAAGGTAACCAATTTTGGGGGTTTGATCGTATGTATGCTAATCAACTAATTGTAAGTAAATAAAAGATGAATAACAATAATATTAAAAGGTCTAGGGATCGGGTTCACTAGGTCGTCGTCAAAGGGTAGAATTTAATTCATTGATTGAGCAATGTATATTGTTGAAAGTCATATGATCGGTCGATTCAATATTTCTTTTAGATCTAATTTAACATGCGGTCGCTATCATTAAATTATCTCTATTCAATTATCGTGGCCTATACTAGTCTTAACCCGGTCGGTGATAATCCTAGTTATGCAAGACTAATTAATCAATTCTGATCAGTAATTAACTAATTGGAAGTAATACGATAATCAAACAACAATTAAGAGCAATTTAACAATCAATTCATAATAATCCCTTTTCTAACAACCTAGATCCCCTTTCACCCTAGATAAGAGATTTAGCTACGCATAATAGAAAGAAGAACAACAATAACATTAATAAGAAACATGATTGCAAGCATAAAAGATGAACAATGAAATAAATGACTAATAATAAAGGAAAGATTAAGAACAATACCGTAAATAGCTAGATCCGGAAGTAAGAACAATAAATAAACTAAACTAAGTATTTTAGAGAGTTTTCTAAGGTAGCTATATTAAACCTACTGAAAATAAAGTATAAAATAACCTAGGGTACGAGTTTTGGTATTTATAGCAATACATAACCGACTTAAGGAAAGTTGCGGGAATTATAAAACTGGAAGGTTCCTCGATCGAGCCAAGGGTGACTCGATCGAGGCACCAAAGTTCAAGAACACCCAACTCTCGACATTGCGAAATTTAGTTGATTAGGTTGGTTCCTCGATCGAGTCGAGAGTGACTCGATCGAGCATGAAGTTCCTCGATCGAGCCAAGGTTGACTCGATCGAGGCACCAATTTCCTGCTTCGCGCACTGAACTTCAAACGGCCGCCATTTCTTCGTTACTTGTCAGAAACAAGCGATTTACACGGCGTTGGAAAGCTAAGAGGATAGGCTTTCACCTCCAATTGGAATCACTTGAAAATCTGTTGTAGAACTCGAGATATGGCTCTTCAAAGTAGGCACTTTTAATAAGAAGCTCTTTTCTTCGTGTTTTCTTCTTAACTTCTCTTCCTTCGTTCTTATGGATTCTCGTGCCATGCTTCGTGTATCCCTTCATGCTCACTCCGCGATGCCCATTTCAATCCTTTGCTCCTCAAATGCATCATTTCTACATTAAACATCAAAAGGCGGAAGTATCAACAATCTAACATAAAAGGCATGTAAATGATATAAACTAGCACGAAAACCGTATCAAAAGTAATTAAGGGGAGGCATAAATATGTATATAATTATGACTCATCAACGTCTAATAACTGGTTCAGCGCCTAACGCATAACTTGAGTTCGTATTTGAAATGGATCACTCGAATTCTTGTTCGCGACGAGAATTCCTGTCTTCCGTTATATAAGGGGTAAATTTTCTTTAATCATTTCTTAGATTTGATTGAGAAACTAAAGTTTTAACCTTTCTATTTCTATTTTCAAGTATTTTCAAGTTTCGGGACGAAACTTATTTTAAGGAGGGTAGAATGTAATAACCCGTAGAAATTTCTCTTTATGTCGTAAAATTTTACTACTTTGGATAATTATAAAAAAAAAATTATAAAAATTAAAAAGCATATTTTCTTACACACTCCACCTAATAGCCTAGTATGTGACTCATCTAACCTATACCCCATAATTATCTTTACATAGAGCTTGGTATAGAATTTTATACTTCATCAGACGGAGTTCACGAAGGGAAAATAGAGTAATAGGGTATTATTAAGTGAGCTAGTAAGGTCTTTTATACCACAATAAGGTATGATTTCGGGACCCTTCGTCGATATAAGTAATTGTTTACTCTTGAAATAAGATATTAGAAATAATCGGTTTATATGTTTTATTGTTAATTTTATCTTATGATTGTTATAATGCTCACATGTTATATTAGTTACCGTCTTATGAATATATGACTCTGATAAGGTTGATGTCGTTATAATGCATCATTGGCCAATTATAGCATTCGGAATACGATTATTGGTTTGAGGTGACATTATGTCGTAACCTGTGTACACAGAAGGGGGCGTTGGCTCCGGGAGTACTCCAAATATATATAAAGAAAGGGGCGTTGGCCCATGAGAACTAAGGGACGTTGGCCCGACTGAAATTATTCTGTTCCTGTGTACATGGAGGTGGGTCTTAGACCTGGGTGAGTGTGGATCTCCATAATGTTTCTCAAATTCAGTAATGGTAGACCGCCATTAGTGTCATATGAATATATATATCCTGTTGGTATTGCAGTCATTTAATGTTTTTGGGATACCCGGTTGGTTCCTGACAGGGAATACTGTATTTTGGTAAGTTATTGAATTGAATGATGATATGGTAATAAGGAGAAATTTATGAATATATAATATGACCTAAGACCGGTGGAGGGAACTAGTCATACTCAGCCTGTGGTTGGCTGATTCCGTTACTTTCACTCTTTTTCAGGTACAGGTATCGGGGAAGGTCAAGTGTGAGGATTTGACATTATAGAGAATAATAAGTATAAGTTGTAAATAGTTTTAAGCTTTAATAGTTTATTTATTTTAATTGTTTAGCCTTGTATTCTCCGAAGGGGGAATACGGCGGTGACGCCCTTGTAATTCCGCTGCTGTCTTTTATTTATAAAAAAGAGCTATTTTGAGCTGCCTGCTTGATTTTTGGGGCGTTACATTGGGTTTCAACCATCACCTTAAGGTTTTAGTTGAGATAGTTCATTGAGGACGAATCAATATGTTGATATTTTAACACGCTGCCTCACTCGAATGTTCATTGGGATTGAAAGGTGGCTGGTGGAGAGACTCCTAGGATTTGAACTCATGTCCTTTTGATCACGCTTATTCTGATACTATATGATTGAGAAAATCATCTCAACCAAAACTTTAAGGTTATGGTCGAGGCCAATCAATAATGAGCTTATAACTTAACACTAATAAATTAAGATAGTGCGTTAATAAATATTTATTTTACAATAGAAATAAGGGTTCTATGAGGTCTTCCTAAGTGTGTGGGAGGTATTGTCCCACGTCAGTAGAAAAGTAGTGAATGGACTAACTTATAAGTAAATGAGTTACTCCTAGACCTGTCAAACGGGTCAGACGGGCGGGTTACGGGTTCGGTCATTTCGAGTTCGGGTAAAATACGGGTCGGGTCAGTTTCGGGTTTGTAAAATACGGGTTTATACGGGTCGGGTTTATACGGGTTTCGGGTCAAATTAGGGTCAATTTCAAGTTTGTAAAATACGGGTTCAGACGGGTCGGGTTTATACTGGTTTCGGGTCGGGTTAGGGTCAAACTGGGTCTTAGTGACTCCTTTTTAAATAATTGTATAAATTATTATTTTTTTCATCTCTTTTTTTCGAGATTTTTTTTGTATCCTTTTATTTACTCTTAAATTCATGATGAATTTATCTTTTATTTTTCTATCTAGTAGTTTCCCTTTTTTACATAACTTATACTCCCTCCTATTCGGAATAACTCTCCCTATTGGAGGGTGGCACGAGAATTAAGAGTGTTTGAATTAAATAAGTTAAAGTATTGTGGTTAGGCCAGGTGAGATAATTGGAGAGAGAGAAGGTATTGTGGGGTTAAGTGATTAAAATAAGTATTGTTGTGGGGTATTGTGCGGTATTGTTATAAGATAAAGTATGGTATTGTGCTGTATTGTTATGGGGTGAGGTGATTAAAATAAGTATAAAATTTTACTAAAAAAGGAAAGGGAGAGAGTTATATGAATAGATGAAAAAGGAAAGGGTGAGAGTTACGAAGTATTATGAATAGGAGGGAGTACTATATATCTACCAGTTTCACACCCGTGTGTTGCAACGGGGTAATTAACTTAATTATAATGTAAAACTTGTGCGTTGCAACTGGTACAATAATTGGAAGATTCAAAATATTTTGGTTTGATACCTAAATTCAATGATACTCTTATTTATAGTTATGAGATCATCTCACCTTATAATAATCTTTTGATGTGAGACAATTTAACTATTTAGATGTTGTATATATTGATCACAATTACATAATTATAATAATATCACTAATATATAATCGTCTTTATAAATATTTATGTGCTTAATATTTGTATATTATTGTTTGTGTAATGACAATAACTCAAAAGATTGTGTTGATACCTAAGTGTCAATGATGAATCTTATAGAATCATGGGGTCAACCTAATAATAATTTTCTAATGTTGAACAATTCAACTATTTATTCATAGTATCTCAACTTTGTGCGAAATGTTGAACTGATAAGTTGTTATACGGTGCGTGACAAATAGTGAGTAGCGACTATATATCTGCTAATCATTTGATTAATTAATCATGTGCTAAAACTATGCTTTAAAACATATATCAACATGCTTTATTTAATATTTTGAAAGTTGGAATATTTTTAATCATTTTATATTAGTATAATTTGCTTTAACTACTAAATTTTAATAAAATTTCCCATCAACCGGTCGGGTTACGGGTCGGGTTGGGTCGGGTCTTGACCTTAAATGTGCGGGTCATTATCGGGTCGAGTCATTTTCGGGTTCACATTTTTTCGGGTCGGGTTCGGTCGAGTTATTTTCGGGCGAGTTTCGGTCGTTTTTTCGGGTCGGGTCATCTTTTGACAGGTCTAGTTACTCCTCATATCATCAATTGGTTTAAGAATGGGTCGGTCGCATGCACCTAATTTTATTAGCCCGTTGCGGAGGACTCAACAAGTGGCATCAGAGCCGATGGTTCAACTTGAGACCAGAAGATGCGATGCGGCGATAATGCTCGAGTCTCGAGATGACGTGGACTAGCAATATGAATTGATTGCTTGAATATTATTGATGATAAAGGGTTGCTTATATTACGGTAATATATTATATTCCTTATATAATACTTCATATGTCCCGGTCATTTGTTGTCTTTTTTCATTTTGGGTGTCTCAGTCAATTGTTGTCTTTTCTACTTTAGGATTGCATTTGATGAACAATTTGGTCATTCACAATCCATTTGATCCACATGTCATTTAGTAATTGGTCATCTCCTCTTTCCTTAGTCTTTGTGCCAAAACTAAAGGACAACAAATAACCGAGACGGAGGGAGTATTACTTATATGTCGTACTGTGTAGTACCACCGTTGGACTCTAACCTTAATTAAGCAGAGATCCGTAGTAGCATCGCGCGGAGTTGCCTAGTTGACATGGTGTGGATGACCCGCAATTGACTCTTGTAGTCTTGTTGATATACAATTGGGGAATACCCACGGTTAATGGAGAAAAGGGAGAGAAAATGTGTCTTATCAATAATTAGAAATTTAGAATTTCCAACCGGAGAGATAACATTGGTCCGCAAAGAAGGGTGGCAAAGAGAATCAAGAATAAAAATAGTAAAGTAATTTGGACAAGGAATAAGGAGCCGCGTG
The DNA here is from genome assembly GCF_048544455.1 of Silene latifolia. NCBI lineage: Eukaryota > Viridiplantae > Streptophyta > Magnoliopsida > Caryophyllales > Caryophyllaceae > Silene > Silene latifolia. The sequence goes on along the minus strand of NC_133527.1, from coordinate 21,753,702 downwards.
CCGGAAATTGAGCGTCGTAAAAGAGTGGTCCCAAACTAAGAAACAGGGTAAAAAAGTAGAAACAAAACGACGTAGCATAGTTTACACATCACCACGTGTGATCTGATTGACTGATTGGTACTTTTAAGTTTCAAGCTGCCAAGTTTACTGCTACCTCGTCTGCGGCACTCACAGCCGCAACCATTGAATTCCCAACACTTCCCCCGCCTTTTTTGTGGGATTTTAACCAATGTTTATTCTACTTGCGAGACCAATTATCCACATAGACGTTCACAACATGACTAATTCAATAATATTTCTGAGACGATTTATTTATGTAAAAAATACTCCTTCCTATTCATTATTTTATTCCCCTTTGTTATGGGCATAAGGTTTTAGGGAAGAAATAAAGTATGAATTGTGAGTTTGATGGAGTTCAGTAATAGGAGAGATAATGAATAATTATGAATTAAAAAAGAAATTGTGAGTTGGGTAGGGTTTTGATACGAGAGATGAATGAATAATTAGTAATTAAATAAGGAATTGTGAGTTGGGTGGGGTTTGGTGATAGGAGAGATGAATGAATAAAATAAGAGTAAAAGTGTCCAAAAAAAGAAAGGGGAAGAAAATCTGAATAATCCGTTTAAGGAAATAAGGAAGAAAATGGTGAATAGGAGGGAGTATTATTTTATCAATATAATAAATGAATTATTATTTTTTTAAAAAGTTATCTCACGGGTGTAAAACCGTCTTATTTTAAAGTTTCAGCTAACACAAATTTTGAATTTAGACAATAATATTAGTTTTATATTTTGGTCAATTTTAGTTCACAAAAACTCCGGAAAGACGGTTTCTCAATAGCGTTATTAAGATACCTCTCAAATGATGGGGTGAGGGATCCACTAAATTTCTTTTTTCCCTATTATATCTCTCACTAAATTAGTGGAAGACGACCTCTCATGAGACCTATGCTTTTGTTTTATCATTTATACAATCTATATTTTGCACCAATCAATTAAAGTTTAATTCAAAAAATTATTACTCCGTACTCTCTTTACCCTAATTATTTCATTTATAAAATTATCCTCTACTTTCTTTCTAGTTTCCAACTTTTGAGGTTTACTTGCACATGAATTTTGCATGGACTCTTGATGTTTTTTTGCAATGTATGCCGGGTTAAAAAAACAAAGCGTAACGAACAAAATGCAACATTGCATTATATTTTAATTTTTCATGATATGTCCCTCACAAGTAAGACTTACCGTTAGCATTTTAACATGTGCCCTTTAAACACACTTTAGAAAAAAAACCCATATATAATATTAGTGTAAATATGTAAATATTTTATACCGTAGTTTCCGTATTATATTTAGCCTTGTAATTAGGTAACGTATATGGACTCGATATTGTAAATTCTCTAGTATATATACAACGTAATGCTAATCACCCTGATTAGGGGATTACAAACTAATATGGTATCAGCTAGGTTAAACTAAAAAAAAAAAAAAAAAAACCCTAGACGATCGCCTCCTTGCTTCGGCTGTCATCTTCTTCCTCTCGACTGTCAAATCTCCGCAGTCACACACCCCATCTCGATGGGAGACAAACCCGAAAACGCAACACCATCTAAGCCTTCCCTCCATCCCGTGTACACAGTCTCAAATATTCAACACAAGATCTGTGTTCTCGACGGAACCAAGGTCACATACGCGTCATGGGTTCGCCTATTTACGCTTCACGCCAAGGCATACAAAGTTCTATCCCATTACGACGGTACCGCTCCACCCGAGCCTACTGCCGAAAACTATGTTGATTGGTGTGAAATTGATGCTCACGTCCTCCAATGGATCTACCGAACGATGAGCGATGACCTTCTTCCCCGAGTCCTTGAAGACGAATCCACGGCATAGGAGGCATGGCAACGTGTTTCAGCAATTTTTCTTAGCAACAAAAGGGCGCGCGCCGCTGCATTGGAAAGCGAGTTTAACAATCTCAAACTCGCCAATTTGCACACCCTTGACGCATACTGCCAGAAGTTGAAGGACCTTGCTGGCCAATTAAAAGACGTCGACGCGGCTGTAAGCGATAAGCGGCTCGTTTTGCAACTCGTTCGAGGTCTACCTTCATCCTACGACACTGTCGCATCTTTCATCAACCAATATCTACCCTCTTTTGAAACCGCGAGGAGTATGTTAGAGTTGGAATTGAATAGGCAAAGTGCCCAAGAAGAATCCTCTGCCTCCGAGGCATTGGTTATCTCGAATCCTCCGTCTTCTGATTCGTCGGGGTGGAGTGACAAGTCCAAACAGTCTCAACAGGCGCCTCGTAACTCTAATTATCGAGGTAATAATTATGATCCAAATTTTAATTCAAATAATTATAACCGTCGTCGTAAAAATCGCAGCAACAATACTGGTAAGCCACGCCCTTCCTCTGGTTCGCAAAGTTTTGGTTCTCAAAATTCAGGTTCGACGAACTCTGTCGTGTCGTGGCCGCCTGCTGCTGGTCCGTGGCCCTACCCCTGGACTCCGCCACCATGTCCCTATCCCACCTATCCAGGGTGGTCCCAACCGTGGCAAATGTGGGGTGCACCGCGCCCAATGAGGCCTGCTGGCCGTGGCTCCACGGGTCAGGCACATATTGCTGAAGCCGAGACTCCTCAGCTCACAGATATTGGACAGGCCTTGCACGCATTGGGGTTGCAACAACCGGCCGAAGGCCCTTGGTTTATGGACACTGGCGCCTCGTCTCATCTGACATCTGACGCAGGTACATGTGGGAAATTATCTGTATACTTCCCTTAAAATGAAGGATTATAACGAATTTAATGATGACGATCACTAGTCATAAATTAAAATACATAAACAAAAGTAAAGGATTCAGAATTAACCTTCGGTCCTAGCAGATACGGCCTAAGAATAATATCAAAATAGATATTCTCCTATCAGTTGCACCCAAGATGCTCCGAGAAATGCCCTTGATTTTGCTAGAATCGATCCAAAAATTAAAATTATTTTAGGTTTTCTTTGTGTTTTTCCGATGAAAGAGGAGGCAAAAATGAAAACTGAATTAGGTCAGAAAATCCTCTCCCTTACTCACTTATAAACCGTGTATAGGAATGAATTAGGGTAGGATTTTCATTTCTATTTTTCTCGGCCCATAACCGAAATAAGGAGTATTCTTTCCTTATTTTTGGTTATTCCAAAAATGTATAAAATGTGTTAAATTGTCATCTAGTGAGGATCGAACCCATGACCTCTTGATTTTTGTACCCTCACTATTACCACTATGACACATTCAACTTGTTGATATTAAATATAACCGATTACATTTAATTACGAATTAACAGATTAATTCGTCCAAGCTAACATTACATACATTTAATTAAAAATAACTTATTATATTTAATTTACGAATTCACAGGTAATTCGTCTCAACTAATATTATTTAATCTTCATTAAATAATTGTCTTATCGACACATTGACTAACTGTTTAGTCATATTAGGCATCAATGTGATCATATTTCTATAACCACATCTCTCAAACACATCCTATAGGTGTGACCTTTAGGGACCAGTTGATCACCGCCATCTGTATGATAATAACGTCAAACTTTCTAGCAAGCCAACCGTTATTAGGTAAACGTTAATCAACTGATTAAATATATGAAGTATACCCTTGTGAACCTGTAAGAGATTTACAAATGTTATCACACTAATTTGTGGAGGACACAAGCTCCAACAAACTCCCACTTGTCCTCACAAGTGTATGTGCGATAACCGATTCTCATATCCTAAAATTTCTCCCACTCAATGTAAAACAATTTTCAAATCCGTATTCACAAAGGTCGTATTTTACAAGCGATCATCATCAAGAGTGGTTTCCCCGACTAGAGAGTAACTTAACTGATAAACGATTCAACATTCGAGCATGGCCATGCATTTCGATTAACTCCTCGAGTGGCCCCGAGAAATAACTATACCGATAAGGGTTGGATATTTTCCTCAACTCGAATCCTGCAGATGTAAGCACAAAGTATGAAATGACCCGAAAAAAATCTACTTAGCCTCCGATTCACGGCAGACGTGAGAAAGAAACCAAAGTCACCTAAAAACTGCCTTAATCTCAAGAGACAGTCGATAGTCAAAAGAATCGACTCTAGGAACACAATGGATGTCCTATCCACGACCTGGCACCGAATGTTATTAAAAATTTAGGACTCCATTACGTTGTCACAAAAAAAGTTGTCCTACGAGGTATCGTTATAATCTCGCATCTGTGATCGATCAGTCAACCGTTTGACTTATGGCTCGTTGAACCCACCATCAATCGACTGCACAATATAATAGCCGGAGTTATCAGCTCACATTGGCGATTACGGACCAAACAAATATAATGTAATTCAGTTCACTTTGTGGCGTTCAATGTTGTCAGTACAATCCACATGAAAAACAAAATATTATATATAAAACGATGAAGTTATAAATAGTATATATGAAAAAGATAATGTATCAAATCCATAATCAAGTACTACAACTCAGGAACGCGTTTAACTCCCATGGAATTAACGTGCCCTACATGCTTATCATAATTAAACGGTTTAGTGAGAGGATCCGCGATGTTATCATCCGTCGCAATCTTGTCTATCACTATTTCCTCTTGCTCCACATAATCATGGATCAGGTGAGCTTTCCGATGTACATGTCTAGATTTGTTGCTAGACTTTGGCTCCTTAGCCTGGAATATGGCACCTCTATTGTCACAATAGATGGTGATCGGGTCATTTGAACTAGGAACTACCGTAAGTCCTTGTAAGAATTGACGCATCCATATTGCTTCCTTTGCTGCCTCCGAAGCGGCATAGTACTCGGATTCAGTAGTAGAATCTGCTACAACACTCTGTTTGGAACTCTTCCAGCTGACCGCAGCACCATTAAGAGTGAAGACAAACCCGGACTGAGATTTTGAATCATCTCGATCTGTTTGGAAGCTAGCATCTGCGTAACCGATTGCGCATAGCTTAGAATCACCTCCATAAGTCAATACCCAATCCTTAGTCCTCCGTAGGTACTTGAGGATGTTTTTAACAGCTATCCAGTGTGTTTCTCCTGGAGTCTTTTGGTACCGACTCGTCATACTCAATGCATATGCCACGTCTGGACGTGTGCATATCATGGCATACATGATCGATCCTATTTCAGATACATAAGGAACACGACTCATGCGCTCAATCCCTTCAGGCGTTGTGGGTGACTGAGACTTGCTCAACTGCATCTCAGTCGTCATTGGAAGGTTCCCCTTCTTGGAGTTGGTCATGCTGAACTTCTCAAGAATCTTATTCAAATAAGACTCCTAACTAAGTGATAACGTCCGCCGTGATCTATCTCGGTAGATACGGATTCCCAAAATGCGCTGTGCCTCAGCCAGATCTTTCATCTGGATATGGTTCTTCAACCATTCTTTAACCGAAGATAGGAGAGGAATGTCATTCCCAATCAAGAGTATGTCATCGACATACAATATTAAGAATACAATCTTGCTCCCACTCGACTTGATATATAAGCATGGTTCCTCGACCGATCGAGTGAAACCATACTATTTTATCACCTGGTCGAAACGATGATTTCAACTCCGAGAAGCTTGCTTAAGTCCATAAATGGAACGCTTAAGCTTGCATACTTTCTTAGGATGTTCAGGATCTATGAAACCTTCGGGTTGCACCATGTACAACTCTTCCTCCAAATAACCGTTTAAGAAGGCGGTTTTCACATCCATTTGCCAAATTTCATAATCATGAAAAGCGGCAATCGCTAAGATTATCCGAATGGAACATAGCATGACTACAGGTGCAAAAATCTCATCATAGTGCAATCTGTGCACTTGAGTGAAACCTTTTGTCACAAGTCGTGCCTTATAGGTATCTGGTTGCGCGTCTACAGAACGCTTTATCTTGTAAAGCCATTTGCACTGTAGAGGTTTTACCTTATTAGGTAAATCAACTAGATCCCACACGTCATTCTCATACATGGAGTCCATCTCGGATTGCATGGCTTCGAGCCATAGCTTTGAGGCGAAACAGGTCATAGCACCTTTATAGGTAACGGGTTCATTACTCTCTAGGAGTAAAACGTCATTCTTCTCGACCATACCAATGTATCTGTCCGGAGGATGAGAGACTCTACCCGACCTCCTAGGTTCCTCAGGAATATTAACCGTATCAATAGTTGGAGGAACAACTTCCTCCATCCGTTCCTCGGTTGTTGGTTCTGGAATCTCCGACAGCTCGAAGGTTCTATTACTTGTCTTGTGCTCGAGAAATTCTTTCTCTAAGAACGTCGCACTAGCCGCAATAAAAACTCGATGTTCGGTAGGCGAATAGAAGTAATGACCAAATGTTCCTTTTGGATAACCTATAAAGTATGTCTTGACCGATCGCGGGCCGAGCTTATCCTCGTGTCTCCACTTGACATAAGCCTCGCAGCCCCAAACCCGAATAAAGGACAAGTTAGGGACCGTTCTCCTCCACATTTCATATGGAGTCTTGTCGCCAGCTTTAGTCGGACTTCGGTTAAGTATAAGAGCAGCTGACAAAAGAGCATAACCCCATAATGAATCAGGCACTACCGTGTGACTCATCATGGATCAAACCATATCCAGTAAGGTTCGATTTCTCCGTTCGGACACACCATTTAATTGAGGTGTTCCAGGTGGAGTTAATTGTAGTACGATTCCACAGTCTTTAAGGTGTTGATCAAACTCATTTGAAAGATATACGCCACCCCAATCTGAACGGAGTGCTTTAACCTTTCTACCCATTTGGTTCTGAACCCTGTTCTGGTATTCCTTGAATTTCTCAAAGGACTCACTTTTATGCTTCATTAAGTAGACATATCCGTATCTACTCAAATCGTCCGTGAAAGTGATAAAATATCTATAGCCATCTCTAGCGGTAATTGACATAGGTCCACAAACATCAGTATGTATGAGTCCTAATAGGTCACTAGCGCGCATTCCAATACCTTTGAAGGAAATTCGAGTCATTTTGCCAATGAGACATGATTCACACGTGCCATATGTAGAAAATTCGAATGCGGGAATAGTCCCATTATCGACGAGTTTCTTCACGCGTTTCTCATTTATGTGTCCCATTCGACAATGCCATAGATAGGTTTGATCTTTGTCACCAACCTTTAATTTCTTATTATTCACGTGTAATACTTCCGTGGTTTGATCTAAGATGTAAATTCCATTCATGTAAACTACTTTGCCATAAATCATTTCATTAAAAAGAAAATACAAGTATTCGAGTACGGAAATAGAAATAATGTTCTTAGATAAACTGGGTACATAGTAACAGTTATATAAAATAACTCAAAACCACTATGGAGTTGGATTACATATGTTCCCTTCGAGACTGCAGCAACTCGTGCTCCATTCCCGACTCGCAGGTCCACATCACCCTTTTCGAGAGGTATGATGTTCTTTAGGTCCTGCAAATTATTACACAGATGAGAACCACAACCAGTATCAAGTACCCAAGTTCCGAAACTTGTATGGTTAAGCTCAATCATATGAATATAAGATGACATACCAACAGGAACGACGCGGCCTGCTTTGATGTCCTCACGGTACACGGGACAATTCATCCTCCAATGTCCAGTCTTGTAACAATGGTGGCACTCAATGTCACCGCCCTTGCTCTTTGTCTTGCCCTGTGAGCCACTAGTCTCACCAGGCGCACTCTTACCGTTTCCTGCTTTTTTTAACTTTGGCTTACCTACAGCTAGGTCGCCATGAGCCTTGCCCTTACCTTTACCCTTGTTGTGAATCGTGAGAACATCCTGCTTCATGCTCCCATTCAATTTCATATCCTTCTCGGTCTGTACGAGAAGGGAGTGTAGCTCATGAGGACTCCTTTTCAAGTCATTCATGTAATAGTTCGCCCTGAAAAGGGCAAAACCATCGTGAAGAGAATGAAGCATTCGGTCAATGACAGTGCTCTCACTGATTTTACAATTCAGTGCCTCCAGCTTCTCGACATTCTCAATCATTTGAAGAATGTGTGGGCTAACCGGTTGGCCTTTCTGGAGTTTCGCATCAAAGAAACGACAGGTATGCTCATATGTAACGATTCTCGGTGCTTTTGAGAATTCGTTAGTGAGCGTAGTGAAAATCTTGTTTGCACTTTGGGCAATGAAGCGTCTCTGCAAATTGGTTTCCATTGCAAAGATGAGTACGTTCTTTATCGCACCCGCTTTCATAACGAAATCACTATAAGCGAGTGTCTCGTTGACTCCTACATTGGGGCCTGGGTTAACCGGTATTGGCTCAGTTAAGTACTTGATCTTACCGTCAACAATGGCAGCATTCCGTAGTGCCGCCTCCCAGTCCGCAAAGTTGGACCCATCATTTTTCAGACGTGTGAACTGATTCATCTGGTCCATGAATACTTTCAGCCAGGACGCGCGATCAAGTGTGGCACTAGGCATTGGGATTGCGTTATTTCCAGCCATTTCGTTGTAACAGTATTATGAAAAATAATCGTGTTCTACACTGCGAGAAAAGGAATAAAAATAATAAGCATGTGCATCATTTATATTTTTAAGTCTAATGAACTACTGTCATAACGCGAAGACTCAAAACATTTATACAATTGACCTCCCTCAAGAATTATATAAATGATCCCAAGACTCAATTCTCTGTAAATTGATAAGCTAACCTTTTAGCTAATTCTACCGTTAGAATTCTTGGTCGATAAATTTCTGTAAATTCTATCTTTAGTCCAACATAATCACGAGAAACTCTTCGGACTATGATGTTGAGGTAAACTAAGTCAACACAACTACTTACCCAACGTAGAAGGGGTCATATTATGCCTACCGACGAAGAAGGGATTCATAGTTGTTTGCCCTTATAAAGGCTAATTTCAATTTCCGTTTTAGAGGAAGATCCCATCAACTTTATTTTAATTCATTTTAAGTGAACTAATATCTAGCATGCGAGAATGAATAAACTAAGGTGATGGCTTAAAGACAGTGACATCTGTATGTCCATGAAAACTAACATACAACCTATATGAGTCAATTTTCATGCATTTTATTAGTAGGTGGTTTGGTTTTAGGCGGAATATGATGCATAAACTAACATGTGAATGAAAAGCAATAATAATGAAAAACGTAAAAAAAAAAAAAGTCCTAGTGTGGCCTATCCTATCAAAATGAACAATAAATACAAGTTTGGAATCCTCCTTGGACCCGAGAAGCTTGTCTTGATGTTCCATCTTGATCCATGTAGCGGGAGTGAGCTCCAATCTCCATCTTTAGTCTTCTTTTGAAAATTGCAATAAATAAAATTTACATAATAAACCTATTTATTACATTCTAATTTCAAAACCCAGAAACTAAAGAAAAATAAAGGAGATTCGAGATCTCATAATTACATTAAAATTATGTTTCCTTCATTGCGAAAACATAATTTGACTAAGGTCACACTAAGTATTACAACTGATTGCAAAAATACGTAAATTAAATTCATTCAATCGATTCATTCAACAAAAATAAAATATAATGCATCAACTAAAATAAATTAAACATACATGACACAATTCCTTAATTATGTTGATTAATTTATCCAAACCACCTATTTAAATCAAATTAAGTGACAATTCCTCAATTAATCACATTAATTTCAATCTTAATCCATATTAAACTTGTAATATGAACTAGTATAGCAACCCGTGCTACAGCACGATAATTTTATAAAGATAATTCTAGAGATTTAGTGTATTAATATTATTTTAATAAATTGAATATGAATTTAATTTAATGTAAATGTACTTTTATATATAAAACGTAACCATAAAAAATATTCCTTATATGGGGGCATAGTGATTGACGGCAATATTATTATTGATTGTGTAGAATATTGTAGTAGAAATATTCCATATATGGGTTGACTAAAATATTTTGACTACAATATATTAGAAGAGAATATTCTAGAAGAGAATATTCCGTATGGGGGAAAGATGAGAGGGAATAACATAGTTGTGTTATTCTTTTAATCTATAGAGGATTCAATCCGTCAAAATTTTAAACTGCTTTAAAATAATTTGGTATCTTTTAATTGTGAACCGTTTCACAATAACTAATTGGCCAAAATCAAAACAAAAACAAAATCCTTTTTTTATTTGGTCTCGGCAAAAACAAAGAAAAACAAAACAAGCATGTTTCTTATTTTATACACGGTTTTATCTGTAAAAACCGAAACAAATTTTTTTTTTTTTTTTAAAAATTCTGTCCCCTGTGAACAGTAGCACGTGAACAGTAACAACAACAAAAAAAAAAAAATTCGGATGCTTTTCCAAAACGGCACAAACAAAACAACCGTGAAAAAACTTTAATCGGTTTTTCTAAAAACCGAGAGAAAAAAAACAACAGTTTTTTTTTTTTTTAATACTGTTCATCCGTGAACAGTACCGAAACAGAAAAAAAAAATTCACAGTTTTTAAATTAGGACCCTAATGCCTTTTTAATTTCAACTTAATCTGCATTAAATCAAACATGACGATTCCATTTATGTTTTAACTTAATCTGCATCAAATCAAACATCTACCAATCCTTCATATTGTAATTTTAACTGATTAAAACAACATTATGAAAAATAAAAATGGAAATCTCGCATCAAAAAGAACAAACACCGGCTGCAAACATTTTTTTTCAATCGGCATTAACAAAAAAAACAGCCGTGCCCTAAATTTTTTCGGAAACCCTAAAAGTTTACATACAATTTTTATGAAAATCATCAAAATTAAAATTCGTGGCCTTTGCTCTGATACCACTTGTGGGAAATTATTTGTATACTTCCCTTAAAATGAAGGATTATAACGAATTTAATGATGACGATCAATAGTCATAAATTAAAATACATAAACAAAAGTAAAGGATTCAGAATTAACCTTCGGTCCTAGCAGATACGGCCTAAGAACAATATCAAAATAGATATTCTCCTATCAGTTGCACTCAAGATGCTCCGAGAAATGCCCTTGATTTTGCTAGAATCGTTCCAAAAATTAAAATGATTTTAGGTTTTCTTTGTGTTTTTCCGATGAGAGAGGAGGCAAAAATGAAAAATGAATTAGGTCAGAAAATCCTCTCCCTCACTCACCTATAAACCGTGTATTGGAATGAATTAGGGTAGGCTTTTCATTTCTATTTTTCTCGGCCCATAACCGAAATAAGGAGTATTCTTTCCTTATTTTTGGTTATTCCAAAAATGTATAAAATGTGTTAAATTGTTATCTAGTGAGGATCGAACCCATGACCTCTTGGTTTGTGTACCCTCACTATTACCACTATGACACATTCAACTTGTTGATATTAAATATAACCGATTACATTTAATTACGAATTAACAGACTAATTCGTCCAAGCTAACATTACATACATTTAATTAAATATAACTTATTATATTTAATTTACGAATTCACAGGTAATTCGTCTCAACTAATATTATTTAATCTTCATTAAATAATTGTCTCATCAACACATTGACTAACTGTTTAGTCATATTAGGCATCAATGTGATCATATTTCTATAACCACATCTCTCAAACACATCCTATAGGTGTGACCTTTAGGGACCAGTTGATCACCGCCATCTGTATGATAATAACGTCAAACTTTCTAGCAAGCCAACCGTTATTAGGTAAACGTTAATCAACTGATTAAATATACGAAGTATACCCTTGTGAACCTGTAAGAGATTTACAAATGTTATCACACTAATTTGTGGAGGACACAAGCTCCAACAGTACACTGATTTCTCCTTCTAGTGCTAGCAATATTCGTTCTATTTTAGTTGGTAATGGTAATAGTATTCCAGTTCGTGCTTCGGGTACCTCGACTTTACCTGCCACAGACCGCACTTTATTTCTTACCAATGTCCTATATACACCCCATATAATTAAAAATTTAATATCTGTCCGACAATTTACAAAAGATAACAATGTATCCGTTGAGTTTGACCCGTTTGGTTTTTCTGTGAAGGACCTTCAGAGTGGGACTACGATCATGAGAAGTGACAGTAATGGCGAGCTTTACCCCGTATCTTCCGAGTCCAAGTCTTCCTCTCCGGTCCAATATAGTTTTCTCACCCATTCCAGTGATGTTTGGCACAGCCGTCTTGGTCATCCCGGGTCAAACATTCTTGACTTCTTAGAGTCGATCTTTTATTAATTGCAATAAGGAGTCGAATAATAATAGTCTTTGTCATTCTTGTCAGATTAGTAAACATAAACGATTGCCATTTAATGATTCTACCTCTGTTACTTTTGCTCCGTTTGATATTATCCATGCTGATTTGTGGACAAGTCCAGTTTTGAGTAAAAGTAATTACAAATACTATCTTGTGCTTATTGATAATTTTACGCAATTTGTTTGGGTTTATCCTTTAACTGCTAAATCTGAGGTCTATCAAAAATTCACTCAATTCGCGTCCTATGTTCGCACTCAATTTAATCAGCCCCGTCTCATGTTTGTCGCTTGCAAAAGTCGTTATACGGCCTTAAGCAAGCCCCTCGTGCCTGGTTTCAACGATTTGCGACATTTGTTATTTCACAGGGATTTAAAAGTAGTATATGTGACACTTCTCTTTTTATATATCGTTCCGGTGCTGACACTGCTTATCTTCTATTATACGTGGACGACATTATTCTCACTGCTTCTAGTACAGCTCTGTTGCAGCGCATTATTGGTTCTTTGTCGCAGGAATTTGCTATGACTGATTTGGGGGTTCTCAATCATTTTTTGGGTATTACGGTTACACGATCTGGCACCGGTTTATTTTTATCTCAGGCGAAATATGCTGAAAGCGTCCTCCGTCGTGCCTCCATGAGTTCGTGTAATCCTTCGACTACACCTGTCGATGTGGGCTCTAAGCTCGACGCCGCTGCTGGTCCTTTGATTTCTGACCCGTCTCTTTATCGCAGTTTGGCTGGAGCCTTATAGTATTTGACTATTACTCGGCCTGATATTGCGTATGCTGTTCAGCAAGTGTGTTTGTTTATGCATGCTCCAAGAGAACCTCATCTCCATTTTTTGAAGCGCTTGCTCCGCTATGTGAAAGGTACACTTGCTTATGGTATTACACTTTCCAAGTCTAGTTAGTTCTTTATCCATTACAGCATATTCTGATGCCGATTGGAGTGGGTGTCCTAATTCCCGTCGATCGACATCTGGCTACTGTGTCTTCTTGGGAGACTATATTGTTTCATGGTCCTCTAAGCGTCAGCCGACTGTCTCCCGGTCTAGTGCAGAGGCCGAGTATCGTGGCGCCGTTGCTGAGACTAGTTGGCTCCGAAATTTATTGTGTGAACTACATGTTCCTATTTCTCGTGCTACTCTGGTTTTTTGTGACAATGTTTCTGTGGTTTATTTGGCTGGCAACCCGGTTCAACATCAGCGCACTAAGCATATTGAGATTGATATCCATTTTGTGCGTGAGAAAGTTCAAGCTGGTTTGGTTCGTGTCCTTCATGTCCCTTCTGCGCATCAATATGCAGATATTTTTACAAAGGGGCTTCCCCGGTATTTATTTACTCGGTTTAGATCCAATTTGAGCGTCCGCCCTCCTCCCGCTCCAACTGTGGGGGCGTATTAGTGTAAATATGTATATATTTTATACCGTAGTTTCCGTATTATATTTAGCCTTGTAATTAAGTAACGTATATGGACTCGATATTGTAAATTCTCTAGTATATATACAACGTAATGCTAATCACCCTGATTAGGGGATTACAAACTAATATATAATATGGGTAAAATTGGCTAGAAGATAGAGAATATCTTTATTCCATAATAGTAGTACTTCTAGGCATTGTTTTCGATTTTGTTTGCCATTTATGTTATTGATTGTTTATTTTACTTACTTCATGTCAACTATTTTATTCTTAATTAAGATATCTCTTCAAATAATGAAAAGGGAGATAATTAATTTGATCGAGGACAACACTAAAAGGATAATTCAGTAATCTTATTTATTTTATGTACTATGTCCGTATCTGTTATTTGTCTATCTTTGGTTATGACACGAAAACCAAGAGAAAAGTGGAGGGGTAATTATTGAATAACAAGTTGACCAAAAATTTAGTGTAAATGACCAATTGCTCATTGAAGGCATCCGAAAATAGAAAGGTAAACCATTAGCAATTCCGGGACAAGGGGAATAATAGTTTATCTAATTCAATTTAAGTTACTTGCTTTTATGCAATATTGTAATCACACTTTAGCCATATTTTTTCATTAGTATTACTTTTGTTCTAAATATAAATTAAAAATTTGTTAAAAAGAAACTTTTAACAGGCATAAATATTTCATCACCATATTTTATTTTGTGAGGTGTGCGCTTAGTATACCTAGACGAGGAGTGTTAGAATGCATTTCACAAGTTGAGTTTATGTATTTAGCGTATTACTCTCTTTGATGTACTCCCTCTGTTCCGGTTATTTGTTGTCCTTTTTCATTTTGGGGTGTCTCAGTCATTTGTTGTTCTTTCTATTTTAAGAATGAACTTGATGAGTAATTTGATCATTCTCATTCAATTTGTTCCACTTGTCATTTAGTTATTGACCCTCTCATCTATCCTTGTTCTTTGTGCCAAAACCAAAGGACAACAATTGACCGGGACGGAGGGAGTACAAGTTTATATACTAGAGATATAATTTAATACAAATATGAAAAATCGATACCGTAATTTCACGCTCTTTATTTTCTTTATTGAGCCATCGCCCTAAAATTTGTTGTGATTGCATAGCTTGTGGTTTAAGCTTCACAATCGTTTGGATAAATGATAGGTGCCACCGGATGGTAATCAAAATCAATACCATTCTTTTACATGTATTACGTAAATTACGTAAGGAGAAATGTATAAACATCACATTTACCAAAACTTTTCAACTAAAGTGATACGTACGTACAAAAGGCAAAATACCATATCTAGATCTGCATGTTAATGTTTTTTTGGTGTTGACCAGGAGTATCCCTCTAATGATAGTTGGGACACTCTCTTTCAAGGTACTGTAGACAATTTAATGGACTGACCCTTTCTAAGTTTGACTTTTTCATTCGCAAGAGTCATGAATCGAACTCATGACCCTTTCTAATGAGAGTCATTTGCACTCACATTAGCCAACTTTAATATATCCATGTTAATGTAATGGGCACACTAAAACTACTTGGAAACCCTAACTTCCACAATTAATAATTATATGATTAACTTAACTAATGGATAATCTAATCTAGTTAACCATCACTTTTAAATATTAAGTATGTAGTTATTTCTTAAAATGTGCATTTAATTTTGCGGATCCGTAACATTTTAGGGAATTTATTCATGCTTGTTTCCCCTTCTTGTCCATTACACATGTTTGTATTAGTTCATACTTTCGTACTTTTCCGTTTGTAGTAAGCACCAAGTAATGACACTTCTTTCTCTTTCGTTTTCGATCGTACTTCTTTCACAAGATGTCACCACCAGATTGTCAAAGGCCATATAACTTGCGTAATCTGCGCTTTAATTGATGAACTCTTGTTAATGACTTCTCACTCCTTCAAACCGCAATGAATTTTATAAGTTTGTCTTGGCTTTTGTTTAACGGTTTTTCTAACGTATGTCGTAAGCTATTTAAATAAAGATTATTGTTGAAAATATATCCTGAAAAACTGATTTACAAACTCAATGTTTACCATAGTTAATGAAATAATATTGAAAATCTTTCTCTATTTATTAGCTTATTAACATGTAAACTTAGGGCACATTAGAAAAACCGAATAATAATAAGAGAGCCTTTCTCTTTGATTTAAACCTCCCCTCTTTGTTTGACTTTTGTGACATAATCCTTCCCTTTTTGTGAAACTTTCAAAACTTCTACCTCTTGGATTATATGACACTAAGTTTTGAAATGAATGTTGTGGCTTGCCGCAAATGACATTATTTAGGGTTTTTATAACTTTTAATGAGAGAATATGCATGTTTTTTTTTTTTTTGTCTAAATCATCCGGTAATCCGAACCACATTGCGCCGATTAATCCGAATTTGGGGGCGTGTCCAAGGATTACGGTATTTAAACCCCTTCCAATCGCAGTTGTGGGGGATCGATCCGCAAACTTCCTTATCAAGCGCAGCCCCATGCTACCACTGCGCCAACCAACGATTGGTATGCATGTTGTGGGGGATCGATCCGCAGAATATGCATGTTTTCTTTTTAGAGTGGAAGTCTTTTGACTCTTGATATACGTTACAATGGTTTATTGTACACTACAAGAATTTCGTTCTCGGGCTACCAAAGTAGGCGACGGAAAAGACTGGTCGCGTATTTGGCGTCTGAAAAAAAAAACGGGCGACTGAGTTGCGTCGCCAATTTGGCGACTGCATTGGCGACTGAGTAATTAAGAATAGCGACCGATTGGCGTCGCTAATTTGGCGACCACAGTAGCATCCGTCGCCAGTTTCCGTCGCCCTCCCAAATTAGTTTATACCACCAGCTTTCCTTCCTCTCTCTCTTACTTTACCAAATCATAAAAAAAAAATAGAAGAAGCCGCAAGACCCGACGCCGCTACACCAACATCCACCGCCTCTGCCCTCAACGCCACCACCCCGTTCAACGCCACCCCACCACCCCGAGTTCACCCCGGCGACCACTAAGACCCCACCACCAACACACTTATTTCATTTGGAGGTATGTATTTTTGTTTATAATTTCAATTTCTTAGATTAATTTTAGTTTTGTTTTGTTTAATTTGTCTTTTTAATTAGTTTATTTAGTATATTAGTGTTCTTAGTATGTTAATTTTAAGGTAGTTTTAGTTTGGTTAGTATAAATTAATTATAGTTTAGTTAGTATTAGTGTTGTTAGTATATGTTAATTGTAGTTAGTTTTTGATTTGTTTGTTGAATTTGTTCTTATAGTTAGTTATTTGGATGTTGTTATGATATTAATTAGTTAGGGTTTGTATAAATTGATAATTAGGGTGAATAGGAATTGGGGATTTTTGTGAATTTGGTAATATTATTTGAATTAGGGTTGTAATTGACAATGTATTAGTGATTTTGATGATGTTAGTATACTTAATTGACAAAAGTTAGTCTAATGTTAGTATTGGTGAATTTACCAAATTAGTATAATGTTAGTATAATTTTGTATTTAATTATGTTTGTTGAAGGTGTTAAATTAGTATATATAATGTTAGTATGATATTACTTTAGTAAATTGCTAGTCTTGTTAAAAACTAAGAAGTGTAATGTTGTATGAGTTATATTGTTAAAAATTGTTGTTTGAAATATTTTTTAGATTAAAATGAAGAGATCGGAACGCAAATGGATGTACGAAGATAGGGTAGATAAGAGGAAACGTCCCACTGGTAGATTTGTAAAGGAGGTTCTTGAGTTTATTGAGTTTGCTAAACAACAAGATGGATATGATTTGGTAGAAAATAAACTTAGGTGTCCTTGTAGTAAATGTAAAAACTTGAAATATTTTCATTACATTCAAGTAGAAGAACATCTTTATACAAATGGATTTTCTCCAAATTATTATAATTGGATTTGTCATGGAGAACCATATTCTCCAATTACCGAGCAACCTCAAACCGAACAAAATGATAACCCATATAGAAATATGGTAGTTGATGCTTTGGAGTTTAATACTTTTAATAATGACAAACACGAGCCTATCATTGAACAAGAACCAAACCCACAAGCAAAATCCTTTTTTGAAATGTTAAAGGCTTCAGAAAAACCTTTATATGAAGGGAGTAGAATGACATTGTTACAAGCCGCCTCTAGGATAGTAACCTTAAAATGTGAGTTTAATATGCCATTTAATGCCGTTGATGCTATTGCGTCTTTGCTTGAGGACGCTATCCCCGACAATAACGTCATGACCCGAAGTTTATATAATACCAAAAAAGTAGTTAAAGGCCTTGAGCTTCCGCATCAAAAGATTGATGCATGTCCTGAATGATGTATGCTTTTTTGGGGAGATGATGCTTTGCTTGACAAGTGTAAGAAATGTCAAAGGGGTAGATATGAGACAAGTGAGGGAGATATTGTTTTGAAGGGAAAAGGCAAGAAGGGTAATAAGACGGGTCAAAAGAGTAAGAAACCAATATCACAAAACCAATTAATTTATTTTCCTCTTGCTCCAAGACTTCAAAGAATGTATGCAACAAAAAACATTGCTGAACAAATGAGATGGCACAAAGAAAATCCTCGTACACCGGGGAAGATGTGTCATCCGAGTGATGGAGAGGAATGGAAGCGTTTTGATAAGATGTACCCTGATTTTGCCGAGGAACCTCGCAATGTTCGATTTGGCCTATGTACGGATGGCTTTGCCCCTTTCACCCAATTTGGTAAACCTTACTCCTGTTGGCCCGTGATGATCACGCCATACAACTTACCACCTTGGTTATGTTTGAAAAGGCAGTTTATCTTCTTGTCGCTAATTATTCCCGGGCCTAGTAACCCAAAAGCCAATTTGGATGTTTATTTACAACCATTGATAGAGGAGTTGAAACATTTGTGGGAAGTTGGTGTGGAAACATATGATGTGTCCTTGAAGCAAAATTTTCAACTAAGAGCGTCACTTTTATGGACCATAAATGATTTTCCCGCCTACGGTATGCTATCTGGATGGTCTACTGCAGGACAAAAGGCATGCCCTTGTTGCATGGATAAGAGCAAGGCATTTTGGCTTCCTAATTCTAAAAAAATAAGTTGGTTTGATTGTCATAGAACCTTCTTATCGGATAGAGATCTAAATAGAAGGAACAAAAAAGCTTTTATTAAAGGTAAGGAGGTGCTTGATGATGCTCCGGATCGGCTACCAGGGGATGAGTTATGGGAGTTGATACGTGATTTGCCATCTACTGTTGATGGTACTGAAGAAGAGTTTAAAGAGTTGAAGAAAAAGAAGAGCGGTTGGTTTAAAAGAAGCATTTTCTGGGACCTTCCGTATTGGAATATATTGTTACTCAGGCACAACTTCGGTAACCCCTCAAAGCCAAACATATATGCCGAGTATCGTGTCTCAACTTCAAACTACACTTGAGACCGAAAGAGAAGAAAGGAAGGCGGAAAGGGAAGCAAGGGAGGCCGCAAGGGATGAAGAGTTGAAGAGAATGAAGGAGCAAATGGAGTTGATGACCACTTATTTCTCGTCTTGCAACCCGGGATGGCGTCCACAAAATCAAGACCCTAAAGATCCTTCCGGAGGAGGTGGTTGTGGAGCGGGATCTGCTTTGCCGTGTCCTTGACTCAGTTGTTGGTTGTTTATCCTTTTACTTGTCGGATGTTTTAGTTAGACGCATGAGACTTTTTTATCCTTTGTTTAGTTAGACTTGGACACGAACCATCTTGTTGCGTTGATTGTAATAACTTGAATTCGGATTTCATTTGTATGAAATGTGACGTTGGCCACCATGTGCGTTGTGTATGCTGCTGGATTGTAATTTTAATTGCAGGTTCAAATTGTAGCAATTTGGCTCGAGCTAAATGAAAATCGTAGGTCCACCATTTACCAAAATGGCGACTGAAAACTGGAAATTTGCGACCGAAATCAGTCGCCATTTTGGCGACTAAAGGCATCTGTCGCCAATTTGGCGACCAATATGGCGACTACCCCCGTCGCAAACCTCCTGACTATTTTCTCAAATTTATACACGATAGCGACCAAATTGGCGACTGAATCAACAGGCGTCGCCAATTTGGCGACTGAAATTGCGACTGAAAGCCGTCTCTAATTGGCGACTGAACCACAAACCGTCGCCATTTTTGCGACCAACAGTAGTCGCCATTTCCGTCGCTATTTTGGCGACTATTCCCTCATCCGTCGCCATTTTAGCGACTGAAATCCGTCGCCCGAGTGATTTTAGGCGACTAACAGTTGCGACCACCACTTGGCGACTGATTGTAGTCGCCCGAGTACTTTTAGCGACTATTTTCTGTCGCGTAAGTCAGTCGCCCGAGAGCAGATTTCTTGTAGTGGTAAAACTAAGTCGAAAACTATTCAAGGTGGTATGTAATTACTAACCGAGAAGATAAATAAACGTAAGTATTGATAATTTGATATTACTCCGTACTATCTAATGACTAATTATTACGGAGTATTATTTTTATCTAACAAAGCTCACACCTAGTCGCATTACAATAAAGGGGAAGGGAGAATTGAAATTGGAACTTATTATCCATAATACCACCGTTTTAACTACTAGACTAAGACAATTTCAGTACTATTTGATGACTAATGAATAAAAGTATGTGTGGATTATCAGATAATCTATTCTTTCATATTATAAATACATTCTATAACAAAATAATAAATTGAGAGACTTTCGTACATTTACCATAGTTTAGGGATTAATCTTTGAGGTACTAATAATTAGGGTTAGGTTGCTAATTATTTTGGTCAAACACGTTCAATCGTTCTAGATTCACTCGGTTAAATCTAATAAATTATAGTTCATAGTATTTACAATCGGAGATGTAGCAAATTACCTCCATATAATTTATGAACTATGTGCAAATCAGTCTTATAAGTTTCACTTGTAGCAAATTAGCCCATAACTTTACAAAAATGTGCAATTAAGCACCAATCAAGTTTTTTACCATTTTTTTTAACTAAAAGCTATTATTTTCTATTATAAAAACTATTATAAATATATTCTTAAATAATTAAATATAATATTTACATATTCAACGAGAAGTGCTAACCAATTTTAGTATAAACAAAAATTTGGTCATGTAACTTTTCTTTGTAACATCATTAACAATTCTCATATTATGAACATTTTTCACCAAAAAAAAATATTTAACATGTTTTTTAATAATCAGGAATTTTAGAATTAAAATATAATCAATAATTTTGATTTTCAATAATCGTAAAATATTTAATTAGCAAATTTTATTCTTATAAATAAGATATGTGATTAATTGCATATGAAGATAAACGTATGGAGTTGATTTGCTACATTTATAAGTTAAGGGACTTTATTGTAAATAATATCAAATTTATAGGGATAATTTGCTATATTTCTCTATTTACAATCAAGTCAACTTATACTTCAAGATCAATAAAATAATAAAGGTCATCCTGAAAGAAGTACAAAATTATCAACGCAAATGAGATGGAGTTTTGTCACGGAAGCACCCAAGTAGACCAAGTAGTATACAAGAGTCAAAAGTGCATTCACGGCCAACAAAGATAACAAATACTACGATTAGCAGTCTAACAAATACATAGTATCCATACTATAAAATCAGGCAAGAATTTCAGAAAATTAGTCAAATTAAAGAACCTTACATTCAATTACTATGGTATGGAAACTAATTTTACTCCAAAGTCTTCACTGATCATTGAACTAGTAGATCAAATTCTTGAAAGTCTGACCACAAAAAATTTAAACACGAAATTTATAATGAAAAAACGAAAGTATTAGGTAACAAAATGCTCTTACACTTAGGTCTCCTGAGAGACGGTCTCTCACTAAACTTATTGAGAGACCTATTACAATTTCAAGAAAAAGTGGTACAAAATGTAATAAAATAGGTACATATGCTATAAGATCAGGTACTAATAAAAATGGTTATAATATATGATAAAATAGGTACGATTGTTATGAAAACATGTACCAAACGAAAGAGGCATTTTGAGTCACGACCAATAATAAAAGGGGTACGAAAAGAATGTAAAGGGGTACGATAAAAGTGGTCTCTCAATAACTTATTGAAAGACCGTCTCTCCAATACTATGCCACGATTAGACATAGTAGAAATAGGATCAAGCAATTTTTTAATAAAAATGGTGCGTGTATTACCGATAAAGACCTTATTAAACAAGAAATATCAGATGAATTTAAAATTAGGTTTACAAAAAATCAATCTTGTATTTTTGATAAGGATGAAGATTTTAAGTCTATTAAGGGTTTAATCTCAACTGAAGATAACAATTTTCTTACGAGTGAGATTACTATAGAAGAGGTTAAACAAACTGTGTTTAGTTTAGCTGCAAATAAAAGCCCGGGTCCCGATGGATTTCCCGCAGAATTCTTTCAAAAGTATTGGGACGTTGTAGGAAATTCTGTGACTAAAGCAGTTTTAGCATTTTTCCATTCAGGTAAATTACTAAAAGAAGTAAACCATACTTTCATAGCATTGATTCCGAAGATTGATAATCCTCAAACAGCAAACCATTTCCGCCCTATTAGTCTGTGTTCAACAGTTTATAAGATAATCTCAAAAATCATAGCTACCCGACTTCGCAGTGTCTTACATAAGATTATTCACCCTTTTCAAGGTGCTTTTACACCTAATCGTTTCATTCAAGATAATATTCTTTTAGCACACGAGATTTTTAACTCTTTTAAACGTAAAAAAAGGCAGAGCAGGTTGGATTGCAATTAAACTTGATATGGAAAAAGCGTACGATCGACTAGAATGGAACTTTATTGAGGAAACCTTCAAACAGTTGGGTTTTAATCATAAGTGGATCTCGTGGATCATGGAATGTATTAAAACTACGTCCTTCTCGGTGTTAGTAAATGGAACACCAGGAGACGTCTTTAGGCCCACCCGAGGTATTCGTCAAGGAGATCCGCTTTCGTCGTATATCTTCATTATGTGCGCCGAACTTCTAGCAAGATCTTTACAAAATAACAGTGACATGAGCTCTAGTGATATTGGCATTCGAATTGGACCCGGGGTGGGAAAAATTCCATTTCTCACCTTTGCGGATGATACTATTATTTTTGCAAAAGCCACTAAACAGAGTTGCAAGACCAGTAAGTCTATTTTAGACAAATTCTGCACGATTTAAGGACAGTCTGTTAATTTTAACAAATCTACCTTTCAATGCACTAAAAATATTGATCGTTCTCTTCGTGAATCATTTAGGGGTATTCTCCATATGAACGAGGAAGCCTACTTAGAGAAGTACTTAGGATGCCCTATTATTGATAGTAGAGTGACTAAAAATACTTTTGAAAACATTGTTCAATCTTCTTGTACACAATTATCCAAATGGAAAACGAACTCTTTATCCCAGGCGGGTAGACTAGTCCTGGTTAATGCTAATCTAGCCTCGAAGGGAACTTTTCAAATGCAAAGCTTCCTTCTTCCTTCATCAATCCATAATAAGTTAGATAAGATTAATAGAGACTTCCTTTGGAATAAGAATCCTAACCAGCAATCTCCTAATTTGATTGGATGGCAAAAGGTTTGTTTACCAAAAACAGCTGGTGGACTAGACATAAAACCTTCCCAAGCAGCTAATAAAGCTCTTCAAATGAAACTATTATGGAAAATTCTTAATGACAAGGAAAGTGTTTGGGTTAAAGTAATATCTAAGAAATATATGAGAAACTGCTCACTTTTTTACCACAAGCCAACTTCAGTAGCGTCTTGGCAATGGCATAAACTTATGAGTCTTCGGGCTCTTTTTAGAAAAGGCTTGAGATGGCAGGTAGGTGACGGCAGCAACATTAAATTTTGGTCTGATAATTGGGTCTTTTCTCACCCACTTACTAGCAGTATGGGTGATGATGATAGTAACCGTGATCTTAACCTGTTGGTTAAAGATTTTATAACTTCTGATAAACAATGGGGATGTTTGTAAATTATCCAGCTTAGTGAATAACGATATTGTTAATCAGATTACTAACATATCATTGCCACATAATGATATTCCGGATACCCTCATTTGGGGGTTGTCCGTAGATGGAAATTTCTCTACCAAAACAGCAACTTGGTTAGCGCAAGTTTTGTTCGATAAAGCTCTTGACAAATGTGAATTTCAGTGGATTTGGAAATTAAATATTCCTCCAAAATTGAAATTTTTTCTTTGGAAAGCCTGTGTTGACGGCCTACCAACGAAAAGTAGACTTCTCAAGAGTCATATTGATGTCCCACCTCATTGTGTTCTGTGCAACAATCCTATTGAAAACAAAGATCATTTCTTTTACGAATGTCCCTTGATTGGGTCTGTCATCCAAGACCTGAACATTATTAGTTTCAACGAGTTTTTGTCAAATTAAGATACTATTACAAGTCAAAGTTTTCTAACGAAACTTAATTATCTCAAGGATTTAATTCCAAAAGATGACTTTATAAAGATTATTTTTATTTGGTGGAATGCATGGTTCCATAGAAATGATATTATCTTTAATAATGACTTTATGTAATAATAGCACTAAGACATGGAATGTGACTAGATTTAAGGATCTCAACAATCCCGAAGTAGAAGAGTCAGCTAGAAACAATTCTAGTAAGGAAGGGATTTGGTGGGAAAAACCTACAAACGGTTTCCTAAAGCTAAATTTTGACGGATCGAGAATAGAATGTAATAAAGCTGCTTTAGGATACTCTATAAGAGATCACAATGGTAAAGTCATTTTGTTGGGAGCAAAAAGGTGCGGATCCAATAGTATCCTTGTTGCGGAAGCACTTGCTTTAAAAGAAGGTATTTTAGCAGCTAAATACTTAGGAATCTCAAAGTTAATTGTGGAGGGTGATAACTTATGTGTTATTAACTCGATTCGAGGTACTTGGCAAATTCCGTGAGAAATTTCTAGTATTATTAAAGATGTGAAATTAGACCTTCATTTTTTCGATGAAGTGATAATTAAACATTGCTTTCGTGAAGCCAACAAGGTTGTTGACTTCATGGCTTCAGTTGGACATTCATGTCCAACTCTTTCGAGGTGGTTTGATAGCCGGTGGCTTCAACTTACCTCCCTCATTCGAAAGGATGAGATAGGTTGGTCCTACCCTAGAAGATCAACCTAGTTTTCTTACCTAATCAAAAAAAAAAAAAAAAAAAAAAAAAGACCGTATCTCCAAAGTTTTAGTGTTTAAAAAAAAAAATAAAGAGTCCCATCAATAAAACGTCAAACAACGCTCACAAAGGACGTGGAAAACAAATTTAATAGAAACTAAGAATAAAATTTACTTGTAAAACTAAAGATCTCAAACCCGGATAATATAGTTACCTTATTTTGTGTTTTTCATTTGTTAAGATAATAAATGAACTCTTCCTAGAGTGGGCTCGTTTAATGATGAGAAAATTGTTACTTAAAGATAATCTTATGAAAAAATAAAATCGAGCTCATTGACAATAATTCAAAATGCAAAAGCTATTTTTTTCTTAATCTTATATTTTACTTTGATATATAATCTAATATTTTGTAATGTTAATAGATACATGTAAATAAGCTTGCCATTTTTATATAAATAAATATCGAGTTACCAAACTAAAATAAAAGTTGAAACTCTGTTTGGTAAATGGCATATTGGCCAAATTTCAGCATATTGAAAATGTTTAGCATGTTCGACTGACGAATATGCTATTTAGGGGTGTGGACAGCGGGCCGCCCACGGGGGCGCTTGGTGAGAAGCGAAAACAAGCGTTTGCATTTTGTATGGAGTCGCCACCAATTTTTATGGGAAATTGGAACCGTTCGAATACCTCGTGTCATGTCAAGACACAAAGTAGTGACATGAACACTAAGCAATCGTTACCCTTAGCATTCTATGTCTAGAATGACTCTCGTGGATGCCAATGAACACGGGTGCTCACGGAGATCTGGAGTAAGGGGTGAGGGTACGTATTAGGAAGCTCTTTTGATCGAACACCTAATCCCGCCCGCCTCGATAGCGGCCTCTACTAATGATTAGGGAAGTTATTCGTACTTGATATATCGTCGGCTATATGCATGCAATGCAACATCCAAGTTTTAATCCTAACATGTGAGATTAGCTAAGTCGGTGAACAATTAATTAGCATACAATTGGGTCGAAGTAGGATTTAATGTTGATTTACATATGAAAACATACAAATGATACAAAACAATAAAGATTACAATGATAGAAAATTACAATAATGAGAATTACAATAATTACAATGGAATAGGCGATTTATGTCGAAAATACCTTTAAAACGGATAATTTGAGAAAAAGAATAAACGAATAAATAAACGAACAAATCGAAAGGTGATATTACGGATAATAGTTGATTAATACGTAGACTAAACAAACTAGGTCAAGGCGTAAACGGAGTTCGGGACGAACTCATCCTGAACAAAGCAGCAGAGTCGCGTCCTTTGAATAGGCGCGCAGACGACGCTGCGCGTCTGTTTCTTGGGGTGAGTTATGGCTGTGAAGCCGGAACTGCAAATCGTTAATGTTAATTGTTAATTTTAAGGATTGATTAGATTATTTGACTCGGATGGAAGTGATTAACAGGTTAATTACATGTGATTAAGGTCATAAAAACAATAAACATGAATGAGACGGAAATTAGACGGATTAATTACATGGATGAACGATATTAACAAACTAACTAAACAAATTATTTAGATTAAACATGATGAATGCGACGAATTAACAATGAATATGATAAAAGACAGGTTAGAATGTATCAATGACGAATCCCAGAGATTCAATATGGATGAATCGAACCTCCAAAACCCGAGTTTGAATCGAATGACGAAAACCCGCAAATATGAGATTACTTGGGATTTAAGTCGGATTTAGCGATGAATTAAACATGTGGATGAATGATGAATTATATACATGTGATTATTAAACTATCATGTGAACGAGGATTAAAGAAAACGAGCAAAATAAAAGCGAGACGAAATTACAGAGGACGAAGAAGAAGAAAAGAAGCGAGAATCTGCGGCGGCCTCACGAAGAGGCGCAGCAGAATCGCGCTCCTTCGAAGAGGCGCAGCGATTCTGCGTCTTTTCTCGACGTCTGTCTCATCGGAAATCCGCAAAAACAGAGTTTTAAAGCACGGTTTTAGAAATCGGTTTTAATGGTGTTTTCGACATAAATCTTACAATGGTGATACGATAAATAAAATACAATAAATAAAAGAGGAATTATACACCCTCAGACTTACATGTTGACGGAACGAGATGAACTAAGATATCGACTAGTGAATGCTCGACGCGAATGCAAATAGAGAGTGCCCTCGTAAGAGGAAAACAATTGATTAATTTAGATTGATTGAGTGTAGTTGGTCAAATTGGTCGGTCATGCAACGGAGAGGCTGGTACCCGGAAAGATCCGAGCTTACGTGGTCGGAAGTCCAAGCACGTAGGCGCCAATTAGTAAGAACGAAGTCTAGAATGCAAAGGGAGAAGAGAAGGGCGGACACTCGCGTGAGAAATATGAGGAACGAAAGCTCCTATTTATACTAATCACGCGACGGAATTATGGTAAGACTAGGATACGGAAGGAAAGATCCGGAAATAACCGACTTAGGTTAAAACACGGAAACTTGGACAAAAAGAAAACCCTGGAAAAGGCGCAAAGCGGTCTGCTGCGTCCCTTGGAAGAGGCGCAAACTGCTGTCCTTTCCCGGGTAGGTACCTCTGCGCGTAGAAAACGCGTTTGACAGCCTGTCGTATTTTAGGCATAACTTTCTCTACAAGACTCGTATTTAGGTGATTTCGGTGGCGTTGGAAAGATAAGAGAAAGATATAGAACTTTATGTGAAATAGGCCTGACCCACAAAAGTCGTTATGACCTCGTAAAGTGGGCCTAAAGTTCGGGCTGTCATTTTAACTAAATGAAATGCACATTTTGTAATGTAAACTTTTAGTTTAGCCTAATGAAGTGACATGGGACTCAAAATGAGATGTAATCATGACATTTTATGACATCCTAACCTTAGGTAGACAAGGACATTGCTTTGACTCGGGATTTGACGGTTTTAGGAAATGAAGACGGTTTTTGACCCGGACTCCAAATGTACTCTAATTACTGCCAAAACGACCGTATCGGCGCGTAGATGACAACTAAGAGGTAGACATTAATGTTTGAGCAATCACTTGACGATAATCTTACGAACTGTCATAAATCGTTCCGCGTACCAAACATGCGGCCCAATCATCACCGGGTGGTTTGCGGGAGGTGCAGAAATGAGGTGTCTACAGAGCCCCCACTTTGACTGAGGCTTGGACAAGGCGAAAGTCAAAGTATAGCCATCAGGTCAATCGAAGATTACAACCTGACGACTATGGCGACGCGAGGCGGCTCAAGGGGTCTGAGCCAAGGACCTATCGTCGGGAACATTTTAGAGTCTGTCGACTTCCGGGGAGGGTCGTTTAAAGTCCATTAGACTACGTAAGGAGGCTCGCCAGCCATAAGAAGAGATCATACCTGAGACTTCTTCCTGAGATGCTTCCAGAGGTGCGTAGGAGCTAAGGTTAAGCGTAGGAGCTAAGGTTAAGCGTATGAGCTAAGGGTAAGACCTAAAAGATATATAAGGATTGTGCTAGGGTGTGGGACCTTAAAGGAAAGCATCGACGGGAAGGAGGCCAAATATGAGTTCAACCTAAGGGGTAACCAAGGTTTGGGTGTAGGAACTCTAAGGAAGGGTGATCCTAAAGAGAAAAGGTGATCCTAAAGGAATATGATCCTAAGAGGAAAAGATGATCTCAAAGGAATGTGATCCTAAAGGAATAAGATCCTAAAAGGAAAAGGTGATCCTAAAGGGATATGATCCTAAAAGGTATAAGTATGTTAACTCTAGGGAGTTTGGGAACTTAAAAGAAGCTAGGTGTATGAACCTGAGTATACGAACTTAAAAGGACGACTGGTATGGGAACTTAAAGGCTTGTGAACCTAAGAGGAATTGGGATCCTAGGGTTAAGTTTAGGAACTACTAGGATATTAATTCTTGTTTTGGACGCGTGCGCTCTAGCTTCCTGAGGTATGAGAACTTCAAAAGGATTTATGGGTTTATGAACCTAAGGATATTGGTGTGGGAGCTTAAAGGTTTATGAACCTAAAGGAGCCATTTTTGGATCTAAGAATCTAGGGGGTAAGAATCCTAACTTTGGGTTTACGAACCTAAGGAATGAGGCTTTGGTTTGGGAACTTTCGGAGAACGACACCTTTGCCGAACTCTATGAGGAAACAATAATATCGAGGGTAGCAGGACGTCGGTAGAAACTGCTGGGGAATCTGCTTGCGTCGGTCTCAAGCGAACTCGGCAAAAACTTGAGGTTGAATCTGCTTGCGTCGGTCTCAAGCGAATTCTTGTTGGGGAATATATTGACGATTAGGAACATCTTGATCGCCATGGAAGAAATCTTGAGTGAGCAATACTGCAAAATACTTCTGCGCTGGGGACAAATATTTTGACGACTAGGAACATCTTGATCGTCATGGAAGAAATCTTGAGTGAGCAATCTTTGCAAAATATCACTTGCATTGGGACAAATATTTTGACGACTAGGAACATCTTGATCGTCATGGAAGAAATCTTGAGTGAGCAATACTTCGCAAAATAGCTGCTTTGGCTGGGAGAATGAAGACTTGGGCGAAGCCCCTAGTCGGAGCGAGCACTGCTTCTGATACTTACCTGCATGGATATTAGCCACACAAGAATGCAATCTAATATGCAAATAGAACATAAACACATATGCACGTAAGCAATTATCACATGGACCTCGAATGAGGAAACACATAGGTTTTGCAAAAGTTGTTTCTTTTTTTAAAAGTTGTTTAAAATTTGTTCAAAGAAGTTTGTCGTTTGTAATGCGTTATGCATATTCAAATGGGCTTTAGACACGTGACTGACGCGATGTAGACTCTTATGCGGACGTGACGCGAAATGTAGACTTCGGTTGGACTGACGCAACACTAACTTAGATTTGACGCGACACAGGGATGACTTTGACAGACTTTGCTTAAGTATGCGCAACCCCTAGCCAAGTGTGGGTGATAACGCGTATCAATTCCAAAGGTAGAAGAATTGCAAGTATGATGAAGGCATATAAAGGCAAGGCATGAGCCATGGATCATCTGTCTACTAGGACTTCTTTTGACATTGTCTTGTTATAAAAGAGACCCCTCTTGAGGCACGATAACTTGGAGAATCGATCTAAGACCTTTGTCATTGTCTGGACCGAGTGCTAGCTTGACTTAAAATAAGAGAGGAATAAAGGAAGGGTGGCATCTTGGAAGAGAAGCCCCCAGGATGAGAAGATGACTCTGGAATTTTGGTGAAAAAGAGACTGGGCGACAATATGGAGCCCCCAGTATAGAGGTGTTGGTTGAGGAAGGGATGTTAATTGAGGTTTGGAAGGTTGAAAAGGAAAATTGAGTTTGAAAGTTTATGGTGGGGATGGTTGTGTCCTTGAGGACTGCCTACGTATTCACGTGAAGTGAAATCAAACCAGATCGTAGTTCTGAGGTTTGGTTAATTTTGTTTGGGTGTTATGGTTGTATCCTTCTTGTGTAAGAAAGGACTGCCTACGTATCCACCTGAAGAGGTGAAATCAAACCATGCTCGTAATTCAAGTGTGTGCCTAAGCTATGTTGTTAGGACCTTAAAGTGCAGGGGTCACAAGGGTAGTATTCCTTTGGTGACTCGAAGAATCGATTTGAGATAACTCCCTATGATCATAGACCAAAGAGGTATAACTAATTTTGTAAAAATTTCCTTGTCATGTGAGCACACTTAGTGGACCCTAAGGATGAATTGGGTATGTCCCGTTCTGGGTAGCAAAGTATTTGAAGACTCCGTGTATGGGTCAAGGTGAAACTGGATTGGATATTTGGAATGTGGAGCTCGGTAATAAGAGGCTTTGATGAACAAATCTCTGGAGCTTGATTTTGTGGAGTTAAGGCTTGATGGGGTTATGTCTTGTAATATGGCTTGGAAATGGAGTCTCTTGGCTTGATGTAGCCTGAGCACGTAAAGGTAGGTTAAAATGACGTGGGTTCAAGTTTCCATATCTTAGCCCTAAAGGATGGGTATACTTGACGAGCTTGAGAGGATTCTCAAAATTCCTAACTATCTCCCCGTAACGGTCTCGAGAAGGACTTAGGGTGTGTGATGTGTGAAAGGCTAAGTAGGGGTGCTAGCTGACCATCTCGATTGGTGTCTTGATTCTTTATAGACTTCAGCAGTTTTCTGTATAACATTTGATTCCAGGCTTGTTCTTGATTCAGATTTGGATTCTTGGTCTAGAATATATCTCGGCTTTTTGATCAGATTCTGGATTAGGTTTTTGAAGGATAACGTTGTCTTTGGATATTGACTTGACTTGCTTGATTGAGCCTTCTTCTTTTGACTCATTTGTGTTGGATTATGGGCATAACTACGGCTTCGGATATTGATCTCAGTTTCTCTTGATTGAGCCTTTGTCTTTGATCGTAGCTCGTATCATCTTGGATTTGCTTGCTACCATGGATTTGGATCAGACTAGCACCTTTGGTGTGAAATAGGGTTGTTCTTTAATAACACGGGTTATTTATTGTGGGGAATGGGCTTGCCTTCCGTCATGGATCGTCAACAAGGGAGACGGTCTGGATTCGTCCTAGAATCTTTTGAGATGGGCTCGTCTTAAACTAGGGTTATATTGTGGTTTCTATTGCCAGACATGGAATAGGTAAGAAAAGAACACGGAGTTTCAGGTCCTCTACAACTTAGAATGGAACATCACCTAAGTGCACTCACATCGACTGACATGCGTTGTTGTTGTTCATTTTAAAAAATGTCTCAAATCAATTCTTGTTGTCACAGGAAATGGGATGAAGGAAAAGATAGAAGAATATGTGGATGGAAAATTGCATATTTTTATTGAAATGAAGAATGAATATTTTTAACATAGACTTGAGAAGACACGTGACTCATGGGACAGCCCCCAGGTTGTCACTAGAAATGAAAATGGAGAAAGAAGGAAGACACTAGAACAACTGGGGAAAGAAAGCCTAAGACTCGGACTCGGACTCGAACTTTGACTCGATCATAGATCTAGACTCGTAATCATCGGCCCATGCTTGAGCATTTTCCCTTCCAGCAACTGGCTTCGGCATCTGATTTTGAGCATTCACCCATTTGAGCACCTCGTCCTCATCATTGGGAACGTTGGAAGGATAACAGTCAAGAAGAGTTTCTTGATAAGTGGTATATCCATGAGGATTGCCTGAGCTACCTTGTAGGTTAAAAGTTGAGAGGGACAACTTCCCACTTTCAATCATATCCTGAATGACATGTTTCAATTTGTAACATTTCTCTGTATCATGCCCTTTGCCTCTATGGTATTTGCAGTAGGCATTCTCATCCCAGAACTTGGATTTCTTTCGGGTTTGGGAGTAGGTCCTATATGCTTCAACATTCGTTGTTCCATGAGTCTCTGAAGGACATCGGTGTATGTAATACCAATGTTGGTAAATTTCCTAGGAGGTGTGCCCTTATTTTCGGAAGCCTTTGTAAATGACCTTGGAGAGTTGTTAGGAATAGATCGTTCACTAGTTACTTTCTCCTTAAGACTGTCAAACTGAGAGTTTGTCTGGACACTTTTCATCTTGAAAGATTGGGCATCAAGCTTCTTACTCATTTCAGCAAATTGATTCTCCATCTTGGAAAGTCGAGAGTTTAGGCTATCAATTGCTCCCTCTATTTTGGAGAATTTATTGTTGAAGGCAAGGGAAAGCATGAGCATTCCATTTTGGATATCTTCATCTTCGAGGACATTGATCTCTTCGTCATCATGATGATTGAGGAGATGAGAACAATCTAGGAATGATTCTTCATCATGTTTAATGATATTGGACCCAAGAGGGTCGGTCTTCTTGGATTTTCCGACAGAAGGTGGCTTAGGAAGCTTGCCCTCTTCGATCATATCTTGGATGGTGTGTTTCAAGAGAAAACACTCTTCAATATCATGGCCTCTACCTTGGTGATATAAGTAGTATTTGTTGCCCTTCCAGAGGTTTACTTGCTTCTCTAAAGGTGGATCCGGAGTCGGCCCTATTGGATGCAGCTTGCCTTGGGTAGAGAGTCTCTTCAAAGCATCGGCATAAGACATGCCTAAATCGGTAAGCACCCTTTGATGCCTCCCAGGTTTCCTTTCAGCTGTTTTCGGCTTTCTAGGACGATGGTTATTACAAGAGGTAAACTTTGGACGACCTAGACTAGAGGTTTCTCTAGGTGGTGTGTTTTTTTCCACCATTCCATTTTCGAGGGAGAGGACGCGAATGCTCAAATTTTCCACTGTAGCTTGAACTTGCAGGACCATGGCATAAATGTCCTGGAGAGACACGGTGATTGTGGCTTGAACCGCTTCATGACCTTGCTGATTGACGGAACTTGCTGGATTCCTATTCGACAGAAATGACGCGCATTACAACTCGATTCGACATGGGATCACGCATACTAAGGCAACAAACAAAGGAAGGGACAAGATGGCAAATCTAGACTTGACTTGTGAATTCATGAAATGTCGTGAGCGACTTCTCGTGTTTTGATTCACGGTGCTTGACTTTAATTTAGACTCGAGTGTTGACTTTGATGGAGTGACCCTTATATGATTGACCCTATTGACGGGATTGATGACACATGTTGATTCTGGACTCGAGGTTTGCTTATAGGTGTTAAGAAGACTATTGTAGTTTAGACTCAAATATGAGGCCCATTGAGACTCGTGTGTTAAGCCTCGGAACGTGTGACTCGAGTGTTTAGATCCTAACTGAATTGGGGTAGGGGGGTCCATAATGACGGCGTGACGCCTTAGGACTTGACTTGAATTTTGAAAAGACCCAAAATGTAAAGGAAGACGGGTTCATGACTTGACAGAGTTCCGACTAGGACGTAGTCGGTTTGAACTTTGACTCTAACTTAGCCCAATTGAATTTACATATTTACATTTACATTGTTTGAAAATACTTTGAATAAAACGTTTTTGGTTTTTTTTTTACGTTTTTTTTTTTTTTTTTTTTTTTTTTTTTTTTTTTTTTTTTTGTTTTGGATTTAATTTTGAAATGGGTTTTGGGCCCGAAGTTTGACTCGACATTTGGACAGAGTTTTGACTGGTTTTGCCTTTTCGAAAATTTACATTTTAAAAGAGGTTTTGATTTTTGAAAATTCGTCATGGTTTTGTTTAGAAATGGTGATCACGTAAGGTTTACACATTTATACAATCATTATAACGGATGTTGAGTGCATTTAGAAGGGTTTTGGTTTAAAGGGTAGGTTGCCATACCGAACCATCAAACCCGAAGTCTGTGGAGAGGCTCGTGCCAAACAAGAGTAAGGCCGATTCCTAGTCCATTTCCTCAAGTAGTGAAGGCCCTTGACACAAACAAGAGTAAGCATCATGGTATGGATGACGTCAATCGCTATCCATCTTTAGGTCCAAATAAGAATTAGGACCGTTTAGACGGGACGATTGGTCGAATGGGTTGGGTTGGACCTAGGAAGGCCGAATAAAACGGTCTAGGAAGACCGAGTTATGAAAACCGACAATTGTCTTGTACAAATTATTCCCTAACCTTGTTCAAGTTTCACCCTAGCTACACGTAAGTGTATGGTCCCCAGCGGAGTCGCCAAACTGTGGACAGCGGGCCGCCCACGGGGGCGCTTGGTGAGAAGCGAAAACAAGCGTTTGCATTTTGTATGGAGTCGCCACCAATTTTTATGGGAAATTGGAACCGTTCGAATACCTCGTGTCATGTCAAGACACAAAGTAGTGACATGAACACTAAGCAATCGTTACCCTTAGCATTCTATGTCTAGAATGACTCTCGTGGATGCCAATGAACACGGGTGCTCACGGAGATCTGGAGTAAGGGGTGAGGGTACGTATTAGGAAGCTCTTTTGATCGAACACCTAATCCCGCCCGCCTCGATAGCGGCCTCTACTAATGATTAGGGAAGTTATTCGTACTTGATATATCGTCGGCTATATGCATGCAATGCAACATCCAAGTTTTAATCCTAACATGTGAGATTAGCTAAGTCGGTGAACAATTAATTAGCATACAATTGGGTCGAAGTAGGATTTAATGTTGATTTACATATGAAAACATACAAATGATACAAAACAATAAAGATTACAATGATAGAAAATTACAATAATGAGAATTACAATAATTACAATGGAATAGGCGATTTATGTCGAAAATACCTTTAAAACGGATAATTTGAGAAAAAGAATAAACGAATAAATAAACGAACAAATCAGAAGGTGATATTACGGATAATAGATGATTAATACGTAGACTAAACAAACTAGGTCAAGGCAGAAACGGAGTTCAGGGACAGAACTCATCCTGGAACAGGCGCAGCAGAGCTGCGTCCTTTGGAATAGGCGCAGCAGACGCTGCGTCTGTTCTTGGGGTGAGTTCTGGCTGTGAAGCCGGAACTGCAAATCGTTAATGTTAATTGTTAATTTTAAGGATTGATTAGATTATTTGACTCGGATGGAAGTGATTAACAGGTTAATTACATGTGATTAAGGTCATAAAAACAATAAACATGAATGAGACGGAAATTAGACGGATTAATTACATGGATGAACGATATTAACAAACTAACTAAACAAATTATTTAGATTAAACATGATGAATGCGACGAATTAACAATGAATATGATAAAAGACAGGTTAGAATGTATCAATGACGAATCCCAGAGATTCAATATGGATGAATCGAACCTCCAAAACCCGAGTTTGAATCGAATGACGAAAACCCGCAAATATGAGATTACTTGGGATTTAAGTTGGATTTAGCGATGAATTAAACATGTGGATGAATGATGAATTATATACATGTGATTATTAAACTATCATGTGAACGAGGATTAAAGAAAACGAGCAAAATAAAAGCGAGACGAAATTACAGAGGACGAAGAAGAAGAAAAGAAGCAGGAACTGCGGCAGCCTCACGAAGAGGCGCAGCAGGAACTGCGCTCCTTCGAAGAGGCGCAGCGATTCTTTGCGTCTTTTCTCGACGTCTGTCTACTGGAAATCCGCAAAAACAGAGTTTTAAAGCACGGTTTTAGAAATCGGTTTTAATGGTGTTTTCGACATAAATCTTGCAATGGTGATACGATAAATAAAATACAATAAATAAAAGAGGAATTATACACCCTCAGACTTACATGTTGACGGAACGAGATGAACTAAGATATCGACTAGTGAATGCTCGACGCGAATGCAAAGAGAGAGTGCCCTCGTAAGAGGAAAACGATTGATTAATTTAGATTGATTGAGTGTAGTTGGTCAAATTGGTCGGTCATGCAACGGAGAGGCTGGTACCCGGAAAGATCCGAGCTTACGTGGTCGGAAGTCCAAGCACGTAGGCGCCAATTAGTAAGAACGAAGTCTAGAATGCAAAGGGAGAAGAGAAGGGCGGACACTCGCGTGAGAAGTATGAGGAACGAAAGCTCCTATTTATACTAATCACGCGACGGAATTATGGTAAGACTAGGATACGGAAGGAAAGATCCGGAAATAACCGACTTAGGTTAAAACACGGAAACTTGGACAAAAAGAAAACCCTGGGAAAAGGCGCAAAGTGTCGCGTCCCTTGGAAGAGGCGCAAAGACTGCTGCGTCCTTTCCCGGGTAGGTTCCTCTGCGCGTAGAAAACGCATTTGACAGCCTGTCGTATTTTAGGCATAACTTTCTCTACAAGACTCGTATTTAGGTGATTTCGGTGGCGTTGGAAAGCTAAGAGAAATATATAGAACTTTATGTGAAATAGGCCTGACCCACAAAAGTCGTTATGACCTCGTAAAATGGGCCTAAAGTTCGGGCTGTCATTTTAACTAAATGAAATGCACATTTTGTAATGTAAACTTTTAGTTTAGCCTAATGAAGTGACATGGGACTCAAAATGAGATGTAATCATGACATTTTATGACATCCTAACCTTAGGTAGACAAGGACATTGTTTTGACTCGGGATTTGACGGTTTTAGGAAATGAAGACGGTTTTTGACCCGGACTCCAAATGTACTCTAATTACTGCCAAAACGACCATATCGGCGCGTAGATGACAACTAAGAGGTAGACATTAATGTTTGAGCAATCACTTGACGATAATTTTACGAACTGTCACAAATCGTTCCGCGTACCAAACATGCGGCCCAATCATCACCGGGTGGTTTGCGGGAGGTGCAGAAATGAGGTGTCTACAAGGGGGCGTTTTTTTCGTGCACGGGTATGAATTTTGAATCCTACCCGGGTAGTATGAGTTTGGAACTTGATTCCTCATAGCTTGTGTTGTTTCATTGTTGAGTGGTATAGGTTTGGATCTCAATTAAGGTTAAAATGCGTAAATTAAAATATTGTAAATAATAATTTTTAATATTATAAAATCATGAAAATGATTTTTTAATCAAATAAGTATATAAAAAATTGGATTTACAATATGTTATAATTTGTTTTTTCATATTTTTGTTCATTTTAGTTTAATACCCCTGGGTATCATTCACATACCCACCCCCAGATATGAGAAACTCATATCTCATGGGTTTGAGGTATGGGTATAAAACCCTTGTATTTGCCAAACAAACACTTGGTATGAGTTTGGCTCATTCCAAACCCATACATCATACCTTTTTTTGTGAGAACCAATTACCAATACCCCCTTAGAGCGCTTGGTTAATGGCATATTGAAATAGTATATTTGGGTCCAATATTCTATTTTGCAATATACTGCTCCTACCAGCATATTGGGTTAACGGATTAGAAAGAAAAAAATTTGTCTTCTTTATCCCTTTAAAAAATTATTAACCTTCCTTTTATATTTTAATAAATAATTTGTCATTTTATAAATGAGCTAAACAATCTGTTAATCTAAAATATCAATTGCCAAACACCTCTAAAATAATTCTGCTAATTAAATCTACTAGTCAAACTGCTAAATTATCCTGCTAGTCAAATCTGCTTTCTAAATCTGCTTCCGTCAATATTAATCTATTGTTTACAAAAAAAAGCCTTAAGAAATATAAATACTTTTGACTATCTTTTATAGGACTTACTCCTTACACGTCTCATTTATATTTTGGATGGATTACTAAAAACTAATAAAATGGGAAAGA
Source organism: Silene latifolia (assembly GCF_048544455.1). Lineage (NCBI taxonomy): Eukaryota > Viridiplantae > Streptophyta > Magnoliopsida > Caryophyllales > Caryophyllaceae > Silene > Silene latifolia. The sequence goes on along the minus strand of NC_133527.1, from coordinate 21,715,826 downwards.
TGGGTGATTTTTAGCTTAAATACTAAGGTATATTGGAATAAAATGAAATGAATTTGATCAATTTCATTGATTGGTTGGGGTGATTTGGAATGAATTCAAATAACTAATGGATATTAACTCCACCTCAACCTCAATCCCTTAAAATCTCATAACCACCATCCTTCTTTGGATTCAAAATCCATTCCCCCTTCTATAACTTTTGGACCTTGTGGTGAACCAAACAAGATTCCCTTCTATAACTTTTGGACCTTGTGGTGAACCAAACAAGATTAGACAAGTATATTTTTAGAACCCCATATCACCCTACCATCAAACTCCATTCCATTCCATTCGATTCCGAGTTGTTAAACCAAACAACCCCTACATACTTGCTAAATTTAAAAGGCGACACTTATTTTGTGATAAATTTTGGTAAAAATAGAAAGATAATATTGCAATAAAGACAGTATCATATTATAGAACAGTCTCACTAAAAATTACAAAAAAAAATTCCAAAGTACGAGGGGCTAATTAAATCCACAAAAGGCCCATATAAGTGAAAACATTGTGCAATTAGGCCCAAAGGAAATAGTATTACTGAGTTACTACTAACACCACAGCCCAACTTCGGCAATGAATCATAATTTGACGGGCTCTATCCATCATGAAAAGTGTTGGTGCAAAATGTTCGTTACCTTCTTTTGAGAACCCAATTGTAAACGGTTGTCAATACATTACTTCAAATCGTGGATAATTTTAAGAGAAACACAAATTGTTGAGTAAGACGGTTTTTTACTATAAGACCAACCTACTAATAAAAGCCCAAATAAATTACATTCAAAAAAAAAAAAAAAAAAAAAAACTACTTGCTGTAGTCTGCAACTTCCCAACTAGATAACCAACGAGAGCACCTCTTCATAGTTCTACACTTATTATACACCAGTAACACCACCATTAACAATACCAATTTTTGGTTTTAATAAGACAACTAGGGAGATTGTATTATACACTTTGAATTTTAAATGACAAATGAGTAGTTAGTTATTCTGACTTTGAATTTGGTGGGTTTTAAATTAAAAAATCATGGTTCTAATTTGAAAACTTTGAAGTGATTTTAATTTATCAAAGGTAAAATTAAAATTGAGCACTTTAACTCTAAAACATAAGATTTTAACTTAAAAACATCATGATTGAAGATAAAAATTTTGGAATTAAAACTCAAAGTTTTCAAAATAAAACCATATGAATTAGAAAATTTTGAAACTTTGAAGATCATATCCCAAACCTAATAGATGGTGATTGTTATCGACTCTGATTATTGGCGATCTTCATCTTTCGTTTCAGTTGATTGGTGGGAGCAGAGGGAGAGCCGAAGGAACATGATGGGAATGATGGTTGTGAAGGCTGGGACGAAGCAGATCGACGAGGCAGTAGCGGAGGCGGTGGTTGTGACTAAGGCGGTGGAGGTGATGAGAAGGTGAAAAGGTAGTGAAGAATTGAAGGATATAGATTTGGCAGTAGGAGAAGAGCGTTATTATTTTGTTTTTAACCTTTCTTTATTTTGGGCTAATTTTTCTATTGGGCCTGTCCTATGCTATAGGACGGTCCTATAGGAGAGTTGTTGTAAGAGAAAATTGTTGATTACAGCCTTTTAAAAATCACTTTTTGAAAATTACAGTCTTATAAATTTTTTTTTGAAAATTACATCCAAAATATTACTTTTCTTCTAAAATTGCACCAACTTGAGGTTTTTGGTGAATTTTGATGATGTTTTTATGATGTCTGCTTTTATTATTTGAGAGCCTACTTACCCGATTTTCTTACCTCTCCTTAACACAAACCAATTAATCACCCCAAACATCATCAAAATTCACCGGAAACCTCAAGTTGGTGCAATTTTAGAAGAAAAGTAATATTTTGGATGTAATTTTCAAAAAAAAATTTATAAGGCTGTAATTTTCAAAAAGTGATTTTTAAAAGGCTGTAATCAACAATTTTCTCTAATTTTAATGAACTTTTCAAACTAACTCTCTCGCTCCAAATATTTCGATTCAACTATCAACAAACAATTACATTGGGAGTTACTCTTTCATGTTGATGAATGATTACGTTTTATTTGTATACTTCTTTTTTCAGAAAAATGAATATATATCAGATGTACTACCTCATATTTATTTATTTTTGTGCATATGTGTATTTTTTCCGAGCTTATGACCTCAAGTTTTACTTGTTTTTGAGTATTTGTATTTTTTTTTTCTGAGTTTATTATAGTTTATAAGTTAGATTGTAATTTGTTTTCCCGTCAAAACTCAATTCTACTAGACTTATGTAATGTTTTCGAGTTTTGTTGTAATTTTTTGAGTTTAATTTTTAAATAAATAAACTCAGAAACTTTATTGTAAAACTCATAATTTAAAATAATACTCAAAAATTTTAATATAATGCTCAAAAACTATAAAATTGGTGGTAGTACATCGGATGTATGGTCAACTTACTGCTATTTTTTGGTGCTGACAACTATGTAGAGATGATTGTGAGCGGGGTTGGGCCGAACATGGATGGGTCTACATTTGAAAAAAAAAAATCCGTCGGGAGTAGTTTTATTACTCGTGTCCATTATAAAGGGACTAATTTGCTTTTTCGATCAAGCCCTCCCATCAAAATAGGCGGCCTCCCCCGGACTCGTGAACTCAAAGTTAAAACAAAAAAAAAAGTTTATTAACCTAAACAAAATTACCAATTACCAAGAATAAAATAGGTTTATGAACTTTTTTTTGGGTTCGACTTCATTTTGCTTAAGTTTACATAATAAAACTAGTTAGTTTATAGTTATATATATTTTTTTAATAAAAATAAGAAAATATTTTCTTTTAGCGGGCTTATCGGGCCGGCCCATGGAAAATTCTCTTATTCCTCATACCCTCCAATTAATTTTAGCTGGCCTATTTCTAATGCCCAATACTCGTTACTTTAATTTTTTTTATGACCAAGCTTGCTTAAATAGCGGGCTAAATCACCCGGTCCGCACTTGATCAACTCCACAACTAAGCAACATGGTTGTTATAAAGAAGATATGCAAGTGTTGCTCTAGTTGCCAATAATGGACCAATTACCTCGACCCTATAATCGAAACAGTTTTGAGGATCAAAGCAAACATGAGGACAATTTCATATGGTAATCAACGGGTTTGTTTTGCCCAAACTCGAAAAGGTGGAACTTAGTTAACTATTGATCCGATGCTACTTTGGCTTAATTCTAGTTTAAATTTATTTTGCTCAGCCTCGGATAAAGTAAAAACTACTTAAATATTAATCCGACCCGTACACTCTAGCTTAACTTCAATTTAAATAAAACCAAAACTTGCCAAAAAAAAAAAAAAAGTTTATTGTAACAATAATCAAATGTGAAACATATATACCCAAAAACAAAGTGATTATAACGTAACTACCCCATTAATTCCAACTAACTAATTCCCTTTCCTTTCTTTCTCTCTCTCTCTCTTCTTTCTTGTAACTAACTTTCGCGCCAACCACCATAGCTGAAAACTCCACAAGAAAACTCCATTAATCGCCATGTCGGAAGCTTCAGAAGAAATCGTTACGCCTACTGTTCCTCCTCAAGAAAACCCACCACCTGATCCTAATTATACCTTCTACCTTAAAATGAAACCTCTTCGCACATTGAAGCTTGCAATTGAAGCTCTCACTAATCCTACTTTCAGCGATGATGTGTTCGGGATGTTTGGGGCCGCTACTGAAAGTCTCGCAATTACGGTTAAGAACGATGACAATGCTACTGCTACTCTATTGCTGAAGTCTCCTGGTATGATCGAGTTTCAGAGCTGCCCATCGCCGCCCATTGTTGGATTGTTGACTCCTTTGCATTTAATTTCTCAAGGTTTTCCTCGTAATCTTGATGGTGACGATGATACTGTCACTATTTTTCATCTTCAAGGAACTAATCGACTTCACTTCGAGTTTGGTATGTTCTTCATCTCTCAATTTTATGTTTACAGTTGTTTTCTTTGTCGAAAAATTATACAAGAACTAGTTTTTATTATTTTATTTTATTTTTAATTCATGTTGTTCTTCCAATGACTATGTAAAAAACATTAGGATTAAGATGTTGATCATGATAAAGTTCGTCAATGTCGATCTGAAATAAATGAGGATTATGATGTTGATTCGGAAAAATGTTAAATTGCATTCTGTGTCATTCTGTTTTCTGTTTTCAGTCAGTTTGGATCTACTTTGAGTTTTCCGTTTCAAGTTGAGGTTCGAGTTAGGTTTGGTCGAGTCAGTTTTCTGGTGTATTTTCTTGTTTTGTTTTGCTAATTTTGGTTTTAAGCAGGAACTGTCCCTCCTACTGGTATTTGGGCTGAAATGGTCGTAATTCCTGATGTTACAATGTTTCCCTACTGCACGGTCGTCAGTGCAGCAACTACTTTACCAATTGATGACATGAAGGAGCAGATTGACCATACCTTGCAGATACAAGATCCTCCTAGTAATGATACAGGTAATAAGATTGGAAGCGACAAAGAAAGGGAGTATCACTATAGGCTGTATAGCCAGCATGAGGTAACTACTAACTACTAGTCGGTGGTTTCTGTTTCGAACATTGAGTAATGGAAGATTGGATGGAAGTAATTAAATGAGTGAAATTTGAATAGGTTAAAGAAGCAAAGGGGTTTGAACAAGAGTCAAGCGACGAGGTAGTATTCAATTGGAGGTATATAAGGTTGATGAAGGAGGCGTCTTCTCTATCCGATAGAGTTAGTTTGCACTTGCTGGAAATTCCGGAGCATCACGCCTTGTTTCAGTTCCACATGGGAGAATTGGCTGATTTGTTGCTGATAAAGAAGTCTGTTTTGGTGGTCCCTCACATGTCCGCAGAAGAGGATGCACCAGATGAAGATGTCAGCGGAAGTATTCCCCCTGATACCGTCTCCATTTCATAGCTGCGCGCACTGAATCAATGAGCACAATGGATTTTGATCTCTATTAGTAGTTGCTTGTTTTTGGGCCTTGAGTTCATTTTCGGTAATCATAGTTGTATAAAACTCTCTTGATATACACCGCTGGTGACTTTGAGCTATCTTGATGGCAAAGGATCGATTTAATATCAAATTTTATATAGTTGGTTTCAGACTGGTTTCAAAACTAGCAGCATTTTTCCTTCGTTTTCAGTACCGAATAGAGCATTTTCAGAAAGGCCGCCCCAATCTTCTAGCGAAGAAATACATTAGCCAGAACAGCATTAGTCTCAAATGTTGCTTTCAGTATCGCTAATGCTTCAATTGTAGGTGGATTAAATAGTTGAAGCCAATGTTTGTTCATGTCGATCTACACTTTATCTCCTCCAATGCGCAATGGTTGGCAAGTGCTTCATTTGATAAGTCCGTCAGGTTGAGGAACTGCAATACGGAAAAATGTGTTGCTGTTTTTCAAGGTCATGTTAGGCGTGTTCATCAGATCTGGTATGCAGTTCTTTCTTTTGTCAATTTATTGCTATCTGTAATACGGGTGCAAATGCAAATGATTGTGTATTCATTTAGACCTTCTCTTTGTTGGAGAGCACCTACAACAATAAAAAAGCAAGACCATGAGTTCACGCCACTTCACGGTTACCAGCTATTATTACCAGAAGGTCCACCGGAACAATAAAAGAGCAAGACCGTGAGTTCTAGGGGGTGGGGGATAATAATATAAAGCCAGTGACATTACTGCGAGCCAGTGATGGAGTTAAGATTTGAGTGCTGCGGGGTGGGGGTGGGGGATAATAATATAAAGCACCCTCGAAAAAAATTCGAAAAATTTAGCTACAAATTTCAAAAACTCAACCGTTAAGGAGGGAGACCGCCCCTGCTAGCTCCACCACTGCTCGAGCTTTTGTAAAGGAAACAATTCTCTTACTATACATAGTTTTTTGGGCTGTTCTTGAGCCTTTGAAAGTAGTGGATTGTCATATTTGTAATTGATTACTCAAATTTGTTTGCTAATTAATTTGTTCTTGAGCCTTTGAAAATAGGGATAATAAAATTGCGCGAACTATATAGGAGTACTTATTATCTGATTAATTAATTTGTCGATCAATTAAAATACGTGATCTTTCTCATGGTGTCTTAAAAAGTTGATGTATAAAGTTAAATTAGTTAAGAGAGAAGAAAGTTAATCTGTTATCTAAAAATTTGATGTAAAAAGTCTAGCATTGTACTTTACTGTTGAAAATGTTGCAAGTAGCATCGATCTTTAAAAGCTACCTTAGAAATGAGTACACTAGGGCTGGTCAGACGTGAATGCGAGGTCAGGTTAAGCTACTCGGGTGCGGGCTGGGCCTGACTAGCTGAACGTGGATACGGCCCGAGGTAAATGGAATCGGCTTGTGACAGGCCTGTTGGAGACCCAAACCGGCTCGGGGTAGGGTTAAGGGGCGGGTTCGGGTTGAGGGCTGGTCGAGGGCAGACCGGGTAAGATTTACTCGACCATAGCCCGACCCTATTTCTTAGCAGGTTGGATCAAGCCGATAACAGGTTAAGCGGGCTAGGAAAAGAACGACCCGAGAGACGGGTCGGGTCAGGTCGGACGTGCCGTTTGACCACCCCTAGAGCTAAGCAAGGGTACATTGAAGCTGAAAAGACCAATTACGAAAGTATGGCCCATGAGTCGTAATTAGACATGCTCTATCCGCCACAAAATTTGTTTGTAATAGAAAATGTAATCTTAAAGTGGAAATGTAGGATCCACAAATGTCGCTTTATGTTGCGTTTGTTTAAGTTAATTATTTATCCCCCTTCAAAAAAAAAAAAAAAAAGTTAATTATTTATCCCACATTTATTTTGCTTGTTTATTTGGAACTTCACCGTCCATTGCTGACTCATTGCCTCATCCACTTAGATATTTTCTTCTTATGACATTTTTGCCCTTTAGCCAATTTATTCCAATTTTATTGGATGTCATCGATCATTCCAATCTCCCTAATTCCCATTGATAATTGGTGTTTTACTAGGGATATTGGATGTTTCAAAATTTTAATTGTTTTTTATCCTTTTTTTATTCTATTAATGTGTCTACTCAATCTAATTAAGTTTAAATAGGATATGTTTAACTAGACTTTATTCTTAAATTTACTTTATTTTCTAAATACAAACTTTGGAGATTTTAACACTGAATCTCTTTCATAACTTAAATTTATTGGTAACAATTACGAAACTCTTTTAAATAAAATAAATTCAATACTTCCATATATTCTACCAAAAATTCAATATCTAAATTTTCTTTACATCATCCTTCGGCATCTTTTGACAAAATTAAGTCTCAAAAGTAAAAAAATATTATCGACACATATCAACTACTTCCTCCATTCAACTCCAAACTACCATATTGGTTTTTGCATACTATTCACAAATGAATCTTCAATTGCAATTTTCTCTCAATATATAAGTGAAAATATATTCTTGTGGGATCTTATTTGATTCGTTTTACGAAAGACATTAAAAATATGTAACTTTTATAATTTTTGCATATACGTAGCTAATGCTATTTACCGCGCAAAACATGCGTTGACAAACGTGAAAAGTGTACTATGGTAGTTTGGAGTTGAATGGAGGAAGTATGTATGATATTTTGATCTCACGTAAAATTGTGTTATACAAAGAGTCAAAGATCATTTTGTTAATACTTGTTTTAAAACTTTTGCTAAACTGACTTTTATCACGAGATTCGAAAACTAACGTTAACAAAATTAAGATATTTGAGATATCTTTATAATTATATGTGGTTAAAAAATATCTGAATAATTATAAATGTCCATTTTATTCATTATTATTATTGATTTATCCACACAAGAAAAAGACTTCTTAAAGAGAACCACATTTGAGTAACTAAAATCTAAATTTGTAACCGTATTCCACATGTGGAAGGGCATCAAAGTAAACAACCTCACAAAAAGTCAGTTGATGCTTTTTCCACTTTTGAATTGATTTATTCCAAACAATGAGCTCTTCTTCCCCCAACTTGTACTTATATTAGAAATTTCCCCATTTCACAAGCAAACTCCCATTTGTTATTCATCAAATTCAAGCATTTCCTCTGAATTTTTAGCTCAAATCTCACATACCCATTTCTTAATTCTACATTTCAAGTAAAACCCAGGTTTTATTTTAATTGATTTCTCTTTAATTTGTATATACTGCTAAAATTCAATTGGATTTCATAATTAGGGTTTCATATAATCTGTTGAATCATATTTATTAAGTTCAATAGATTTGTGTATATATATAATTTGAGTGATCCCTGATTGTTAATCTGTGTATTTAGCTCCCTAAGATCAATATTTGGTGATCTTTGGAATTGGGTTAATTGGGCATGAATACTGGTGGATCAATTAAGGTTACTACAATGAAACCCTATTGTAGAATCTTGGTTAATTGCAAAAGTTCACCCATTTTTAGTATGTCAACTCATTTAGTAACTATCAACAATTTGTCGACGACACGGTATAGATTGGATCATCATAGAAATAGATATGCTTGTAATGTGCCAAAGATTGTAGGTTATAGATTTAAGCACGACCTGAATCGGAAGGATTTTTGTGGTTCCGATTTGAATTGGGGTCGTAATAGTAGATTGATTAGGAGAAGTTGTGGTGTTGATAGTGGTAGGTTTAGGAAGGTAATAACGAATGTGGCTTCGAATGTGAGGAATAATTCGACATCCACTTCGCCTTTCTCGTCAGTTGATTCTCATGTTAATGAGCCAAGCTTTGAGACCTTATTTATTCAAGGTGCTTTGAATGGTAATGTGAAGCCTTTCGTAATTGGGGGAACAAAAGATGAGGTGTTATTAGGATTAAATGGCCAAGAGAGTAAGGTAGATGTCAATAAAGACGAGAAAAAGGGGTTGAGTAATGGCATTGAAGGTGGAAACATTAAAAAGAAGCTTTCGGAGATTGAGGAGGAAGCGTGGAAGCTTTTAAGGAGTACGATTGTAAACTATTGTGGGAATCCTGTTGGGACTGTGGCTGCCAATGATCCAGCTGACAAACAGCCACTTAATTATGATCAAGTTTTCATTCGGGATTTTGTTCCATCCGCACTTGCTTTCTTGCTTCATGGTGAAGGAGAGATTGTGAAGAACTTCCTGCTTCACACATTGCAGTTGCAGGTAACTATATGTGAATGCTAATTGATCTTGTGAATAGAATACTATTGATTGGTGGAATGAGCTTCTAAGCACTTCTGAGTTCCGAGTTTCTGACTGTCCACTTCATTTCTCAAATCCTTCACTAAACTATGTATTGCTTGATTCATAGAGTTGGGAGAAAACTGTTGATTGCTACAGTCCTGGGCAAGGGTTGATGCCAGCAAGTTTTAAAGTCAGAACGGTGCCTCTTGACGGAAAGGAAGGAGCCTTTGAAGAAGTTCTTGATCCAGATTTTGGTGAATCGGCCATTGGGCGTGTGGCTCCTGTTGATTCTGGTAACATGGCATCCTTCTTTATGTGTGTGTGTGTATTTCTATGTAATCAATATTCTTGCTTATACATGATTTGTTGTTTAACTCAAAGGTTTGTGGTGGATTATACTACTAAGAGCTTATGGAAAGATTACCGGCGACTATTCCTTACAAGAACGGGTGGATGTACAGACTGGGATACGATTAATCCTTAATTTGTGTTTAACTAATGGATTTGATATGTTCCCGACGCTGCTAGTCACTGATGGTTCCTGCATGATTGATCGGCGTATGGGAATACATGGTCATCCTCTTGAAATTCAAGTAAGTGGTCTGCATTGAGCTGGAAACCCGTCTTTTGGGTTCGTATTTTGGCTGTGCGGCATTACTAAATTTATTAGTCCCCTTTGCTTCACAATTCGCATATACGTTTCAGTTTCATTTTCTTATAAATGACCCAAGTGTAAGTGAGTAATGTTTTTTCAGACAAAGGGATATGTTTTGGTTGGTGAATGTTTTAGGAACATGGTTTTCACGCTGCTTTAACCAAACATTAAATTTGACTTGGCAACTAATCGACATGCCGAACCTGTAAACCATTGTGAATAGTGTTTATATGAGGCATTGTGTATAACCGAGTGCAGCAAGTTTACTTGACCTATGGTTGTAAGTTGTAATCATTGTTATCTTGTCATGGACACAGGCATTATTCTACTCAGCTTTGCGATGCTCACGTGAGATTCTTATTGCTAATGATGGGAACAAAAATTTGGTAGCAGCAATCAATAAGCGACTCAGTTCACTGTCGTTCCATATAAGGGAATACTATTGGGTTGACATGAAGAAACTTAACGAAATATATCGTTATAAAACGGAGGAGTATTCAACTGATGCAACCAATAAATTTAATATTTATCCAGAACAAATACCATCATGGTTGGGAGATTGGATCCCAGATGAGGGTGGTTTTTTCATGGGAAATCTGCAACCTGCTCATATGGACTTCAGGTTCTTTACCCTTGGGAACCTATGGTCCGTTGTATCATCTTTGGGGAATTCCAAGCAAAACGAAAGCATACTTAATTTGATCGACGCAAAATGGGATGACCTTATCGGGAATATGCCTCTCAAGATATGTTACCCTGCTCTCGAGCTTGAGGAATGGCGTATTATCACTGGCAGTGATCCAAAGAACACGTATTGTCTAAAACCTTCTGCTAATTTACTTATTTACTCAAGTATTAGTAGAATATGAATTTTAGTCATTGATTCCAACTCTAATAAACCTTTGTTCATTCATACAGTCCGTGGTCGTATCACAACGGTGGATCTTGGCCTACACTCTTGTGGCAGGTATTTTTCTATGTACAGTATTTGTTACATCAGTTATGTGACCATGGTAGTTTTGTCTTTCCGATGCATAGGCACGAGACACGTGTGAGAATAAATTTTACTTCAGGTGTCACAAATTAGCATTCGTTTTTCTTTCTACGTCTTTTGTAAAAAAAAGGGCCGCTCGGTGCACGATGGCATCCCCGCTAGGCGAGGGTCCGGGGAATCAATATGCAGCCCGGTGCACGATGACAGTATTTGAATCAATATGTATTTTATTTTTTTTATTTTTTTTGCAGTTCACACTTGCTTGCATTAAGATGAAGAGGCCAGAGCTAGCCGAAAAAGCAATAAACTTGGCTGAAAGAAGGCTTTCAGATGACAAATGGCCAGAGTATTATGATACCAAGAAGGGACGATTTATTGGGAAACAAGCTCGACTCTATCAAACTTGGACCATTGCCGGTTATCTGTCATCAAAGATGCTCTTAGACAACCCGGGAGCAGCTTCCTCCCTTATTTTCGAGGAGGATCACGAGCTTCTTGAGACATGTGTTTGTGCTCTCAACAAAGCCGGTAATAGAAAGTGTTCTCGTAGAGTCTCCATATAGAGCTTTTGAGTCGAGGTTGTATCAGATATATTTTTCTTGTTGAGACCCGTGCTACTAAATCTTATTCGTAGTTAGCAACCTAGGTTTAGAAACCATTGGAACTAGACGACCCAAATTTGGTGCAGTTTTTTTGTGCACCAGTGTTCCATCGTCTTTGACTCCGCTATTCTTCAACATGACTTTTTTTATGTATCTTCATTTGTTTGTGTGGATTAACTTCAGCTCATCACCATTATGTACTCTGCCAAAATAGTGTTTCATTTGTTTACACCATTTCTCTACGATTATATGACATTCATTGTCGAATCTAAAGCTGGAATATGGAAGGAGAATTACGATTGGTTTGTGGCCGGAAGTGTAAGTTAGGCACAGCCGTAGAAAGTAAGTATCAATTGTTGAATCGTCACCCTGAAGCAGCGTGAAAAGGCAGACTCTATATTCAATTGTAGAGCTTTATTCCCTTTGGGGGTCATCGCCGCCAAACTAATATGCTGAAAACTCAACCTTGTAATACTCAATTTGGAAAAGTTGCCAAGTACATATATAGTGAGAAGAAAACTAAGAAATAATCCGTATTTTTCAATCATCTGTTTACCTTTGATTTTGATTAAAATATGAATAAAAATAAGGGGATTATATGTTGGGTAACGTTTTTTCTGCACTATAATCGTGGCTACATTGCTGATCCATGAACATGATGTACAGGGGAACTATATGTTGAACACGCTTGTTCAGGGATTTCGCGGCAGAGCATGTACAATAGTTTTTTTTTTTTTGACAACGGAGAATGTAGAATTGTAAAAGATAGAGAACATCTATTTTGCAATAAATTTACCTTCTCTCACTGGCGAGCAGAATAATTTTATACTTACAGTAACAAAATTCTTACATGTTCTCCATTTAAATTGACATAAAATAAGTTGAAAACAGAGATTTTTCCTCTCACAACCATTATATATTTATATGTCGACGACCACTTATAAGTTATAATGGAGAGTCAGCTCTTCTGTGCTCTTTATCGAGAGATCCAAGAGAGCTTCTATCCATCTTAATTCTTCGGAGGGCACATAAGAAAATAAAGCGAACACCTTATAGACCAAAAAAACCATCATTTAGTACCAAGTACAACCATCTAAAATGGCACTTGGAGTCTAGAGAGCTCTCTATCTGTAACTTTGATGTGATTCCATTAGAAAGAAAACTACAAAATTTTGTTTTAGATTATAATCATAATCATAATAATGACAAAAGAGACGAACAAGAATCTCACCAAATGTAAATAAGAATTTACAGTACAAACATGAAAATGAAGCTCGAGTAATACAATGTACTCCGTATTATTTTTCATTCCAAAACATTTCCATCCCCAAAAAATGTTGTCAAATTGTTGACCTTTTTTACAGATATATCTGAGGCGAAGAAGGGTGGTTTTGAGTAAAAGAAGACGTACCACACCCCTGTACGCAAACGACATTCCACATTCCGGACTTCAGTCTCTCAAGCAGCATCAGAATTCTTAGCCTGGTTCTGCTCGAATACATCATCTGTAAGCACAGTAGTTGAGTCATGAATATAAGCTTAAGAAAGTCGCATGTGCAAAATAACCAGAGATGAGATGAATTTTACGAAAGTATTATTTTTCCATAAAATGCTTTATGATCATATGAGAAATCAAGAACACCCTTATGATTTATGAATCATGAGAACACCTCCTTGTTCATTTCATGAAATACATTCCAACTATACATAAAAACGAAAAACAAATCATGAAATGTATTTCAAATTTACAATTCTCATATAACGTTTATTCAAACTATATACTCCGTAACATGGAGTACAATTCAATAATACATGAGATACGTTCCAAATATACATGAAGGTTGACTAATGCCAAGAACCGGTATACACCACCGACTAGTGACTGAAGTGAGTGGTTGACCGCTAGCAATGACCCTTCATTGACGTTAACCATTGAATGAGAGTCGGATCTTGACTATTGGAATGTTAAAAAATTACCTTCTACATATTTAAAATGTACTCCGTACTTGATTATTCTCAACATTCTTGCCTAGGGTTCTCAGAGGACCTATATCCTATATATGATGATATGCATGCATATACAGCAAATACCTGAGTATTGCACAACTGTACTACGTAGACCAAAGTAAAGTTGATAAAAAATAATATCAATAGTCAAGAAAACTACGTAAGATACAGCCCTTTTCAGTGAACAACGCCGATGAATCTATGATACTCGAATCCAAACGACTTGAACAATAAATATTTTCATTCAAAAGCTGAGAACTAGTACTATGACCAAGTAGTGTTGAGTCCTAACTCTGATCATACAGTTATGGTTCAAGATTATATTTTTATGAAATTTCAGGTTTTGTCTTTTTGTTTGATTGTGTGAGTTGACCGTTATGGATACTTTTGCAGACTCGTCCCTTTTCACATTCTTGGCCATGAGCCTAGATAAAACTGGAAAAGTCTAAGGCCGACATATAAAATTGGGAAAGATTGGTTAGTTATAGTAAACAGAATGCCTCTGACTCTCTGAGTAATTGGTGATCCAGGATTAAGATTTGGAGGAATTTGATCATGCCCACCGAATTAAGGACCTATCTTTTACAATGGACATCACAACCAGTAAGATACTACATCTACCCTCTGAGGGCTCTGCATATGTTTCTCTTTCCAAAGATTGCAGATAAGTCAATCAGATGATTCAATTAGTAGATGTGTTACATTAAGGCTCTTTGTTTAAATACAAAAACTGGAGGGAGAGGAGGGGAGAAACTTTTTTCCTTCAAATCTTTCCTTTGCTGGAGGAATTTAATTTGCCTTATAGGAGGGAAACGGAGAGATCCATTTTCCCTTCCTTCCAAAAACCCCCCACTTCCGTTTTGCTAACCAAACAAGGGGTATTGTCCACCTCCAAATCCCTTCCACAATTTTCTCTCCAAACTCCCCTATCCAAACAAAGGGTAAAGTGACAACTAGCGCTCGTTAGATCGAAATAAGGAAAGAACGGAAATTTGAGAAGCTTTCCTTGATCATTGGTTTGTTCCTATTCCTGTAGTTAAAGAAAGACAGCTGTCTCAAGAAACTAGAGTTTATCCACAGGCAAAATACCAAGAAAACGGGATCAAGACGGCTACAACTGTGAGACAATTACTTCCTAGTTCCTACACTTAACAGGCACCCGTTGACCTCCACCTTTTCACCCTTTGTTGTATAAAAACAAATGATCATAAGACATAGGAACAAATCTTGTAAAGTGAGTATAAAGGACAAACTTCTCAACAGAATACCAGTCCCATCTTATGCATGCTTTTTTGCCGGATAGAAAAACAATAGAATTTCAGTTTTTCATAGACAATAATCACGTGGCCTATGTTGCATATATATGAATATCAAAGATGGGACACTTGAAGGTAAATGAAGCATAAACTCTGACCTACTTGCATACAATCACGGTATGGAATATCAAAAATTGGCTATGTAAATAATTTCAACTTTCCGTGTTGATATTTTCCAATATATAAAGGCTTGTTAAAAACGGCCAGTATTAAGGCCAACACGTACGATATTTGACCGACACACCAATGCTAGACTGATATGGCTTATATGACTTCAATATAAAAACACAGTGATACACCGTGACATCGGTCACGCCACCGCATAATAGTACAAAACCACGATTCCTGACCAATATTGTAATTTATAGTTGCATACAATAGCCAAGGAATGAAAAGTATCTGATTAGCAAACAAAAATCTTTTAAATAATAAGAAAAATTGAGCTGGTAGTGCACTAGTAGCAAAGGTAAGTGGTCGCACTCAATTAAAGAAAGTATGGAAGGGGGGTTTAGGTAGCATAGCCAAGTAAATATACACCAAAAAGAAAGCTCACAAATTACGGAATACCTTAAGTATGCCGAAATTCATTGGCGCCATGGGATTGACATTCCCCTACCCAGGATAAATCGAGTGTTTAGCTTCACCCACTTATTTTGTCAACCTGACTGCATTATCCAACAAGTCATTCCAAAGGATTCATTAGTTGCTTGATTCTTCTTTTATGATGATCTTTTTCTTATCACGCTTCTGAGCTGCCCTTCTCCTGGACTGTATCAACTGAACATATTCGGCCACTACAACATGAAACTTTGAAGAAAGTCTACCAGATGCAGCAGCAGTAAGACCTGCTTTCTTCAAGGCCTGTTTGACATCGTTGAGTGCCTTTGGCAAGTGGCTGTTACACAGTGATGGAACAGCTGAACTCAGTATGGGCCTTCCGCAGATAATCTGTCCCTGCTCTGGACTGGTTAGACAAGAATAGCAACATTAAACAACAGGCATCAGGAGGGTGCTTACAAATTAACTAGGCTATAAGCATCAGAATCAATTGAAATGGTAGGTGAGCATGTGAAAAATTTCCCTTTTGCTACCACAACTGTTCAACCATCAAGGCTTAATTTTCACACTAAGGCTTAATTGACTTCATTGAACCACATTACCACAATACCGCATCAGACTAGACTTCTTGTTAGGCTTAGTGGCGTTTTAAATCTCAGAATTACAACTCATGAGTGGAGTAATCCGAGGACTGAGCTACTCAAAGCAAAACTTGTATCAATAGTAATCAAACTTACAGTTTTTTTGACAAATATGTAGGTTTCATAAAACAAATATGAAGTAAATAGTTTTAAGCAGCCACCGACTGACTATGTTATTCAAACATAGCTCGGCCAAATTATGAAAAGTGTTAAACCTCTGTTTTGATGTAGGGATTTAATGAAAGAAAGGGGAGCGACTTCCCAGTCGAAACAGCAAATTAGATGGGAGGGAAGTGACGGTATCCATTTTCGCAACTGTAAAGCAAATCGTAATCCCTCTAACCTACGCAAAATTTGGAGGGAAAACACAATAACTGCATTCCCCTCACCTCCTCTCCCTCTAACTCCCTTCCCTTCCCCTTCTCTACATTATAAGTTGTTCGCTTAAAATGTAGTTCCAAGTATCAAATATCCCACACGGATACACTACGTAGCAAAAAGTGTCCAAGTAACATAGCCCATCAACTATATTTCCTCTTATCGGTTAAACTAAACTCAGCTGGATAAGCAATCAAGATTGTTATGATGACAGCCTCGAAAATAAACCATCCATAATCACACACAAAGCCTAGAAATGCAATTGGGTAATCTCCCAACAGCCGAGTAAATAGTTAATCAAACGTAAACAAATGATTGGGACAGTGGGCATATCAATCAACAAAATAACAAACAGAAAAGCGAAGAATGAGAAAAATTACGCTTTGATAACGAAATTGCAAGGTTTATAAAGCTTCTGGTTGGGATCAGACAAGATATGCAAAGAACAAAAACTCGTCAACGCCATAGCTTTCAACTCACACGCACTAAACGCACACCTACGATAACCACCAGCACCACCATTATTACTACTTCCACCCTCTCCATACCCTAACCCTAACCCTAATTTTCCATTACAGCAATAGCTACCATGATCAGCAGCATTAATATTACTCGCAGCATTCGTTTCGCCGCAACCTTCAGCAACAACGCCAAACTCGGCATTGCCATTATTATTAACGACATTCGCCTCGGTGTTGGTGTCGAAACAGAGGGGGCTAACGCCGTAGTTCCAGTAATACTGGCGGTACTGGGCACGTAGGTGATCCATGAGGGTCCAGAAATGGTCACGGTAGACCCGGCTGAGTTTTCGGGTTCGAATCAGACGGCGGCGGAGGAGTTCTTGACGGGTTAGGTGAGAAGAGGTGGAGAGTTGTGAGATGTGTTGTTGTTGAGAAGGGAAAAGTGTGTCGTCGTCATTGTCGTCGATGAGGGTTCGGCATGAAGGGTTTATGGTGGTTATGGCGGCGGCGGTGGAAGCCATGGGAGAATTGGAAATGGAGCAGCACTGAAAAGTGGAGTATTGGAGTGTCACTCACAAGTCACACCCACGTTTGTATGATGATTTGATGAATATGAATGAATGACTAATGAGGGTTTTTGAGGTGATGTAAAAGATTTACCTTTTCTTTAGTTCTCACTTAAGACCGTCTTATAATAAAACTTTTTTACGGGCGTTGTTTGGTTCTCTACAGATTATTATTAGGAAAAATTACAAATAATCATTATATATTTACGTATTTTTACAAATTATTATCACGTATTTGCGTTTTTATAAAAAAAAACCAGACTTTCATGTATACTCCCCCCAAACACCACCGTATATTTGTCCCGAGACTCGTTTTTCATATTTCCCGACTTTTTAATTAACGATTTATCTAAAATACCCATATTACCCTCATTGACTTAAACAATACTAGCCTATCCTATTCCTTTTTTTCCCCAAATCATCGCTCAAACCCTAAATCCCAAATTGTTTCACCTCTTTAATGACAATCTCCCTCCCTCTGTCTCTTTCTGTCAATTTATTTAATTAGTAACACTATTAAACTAAAAGTGAAGATAACGGTGGATTTGAAGGCAAAAAAATAGTGTTTGGGCGGAAACAGGCAAGGAATTCGTAGATTTTATTCATTCTAATGACATTGCATCTAGCAACAGTCACAAGCGTCATAAAAAACAAGAACAAGGAAATGTATCGTCGTTGAATAAGTCTCCAAAATGTGTCAACGGATTTTTTATGGTGATGGATAACTTGGAGATTAAATAGTGGATGTGAACGGAGCAGGTGTTGTTGTGGCTCGGTTGTGTCGGTAACAGATTCGGGTACAGGAGGTGGAATGATGATCGCCATTAATTGAGGTGTGGCCAACCATGAATTAGGTGTGTGTTGACGCACTGCGATGTCGTGTGAAGAGGATGGTTGTGAATTGAGATCTTTGATGATGGTGATTTTGATAGGGGATCAGGGGGTTATCAATGGGGAGATCAAGGGAATGAATATAATAATGGTTCACTTTTTGATACAGTTAGAGGAATTGTTATGAATTCTGTTGAGATTCTGTTAGAATTAGTTATTACTTAGCTATCAAATAACAGAATTAATTACTCTTACAAATATAGATTTCTATAAAATAGTTATCTTGTAATCATTTCTACATTCATTCATAATCAAATACAATTCTCTCTCAATTCTTTCTATCTCTTCTCTTGTATCTTCTCTCAAACTCTCTCGTCTAAACTCCATTGTTAGACTTCTTTCACCATTAAACAAGTTTGATACAGCTGAGCACATAGCTCCTGTATCATTGGTATCAGAGCAGGTTATCCTGGCGCCAACACGCAATCGATCGAAAGTGGAGGGTCAAATCACTGCTTTACAACAACAACTTCAAGAACAAGCGAAGAAATTGGATGAACAAGCCCTGCAGAATGCTCAATTATGCCAGAATATGACGCAAATGATGGGTATGTTCCAGAATCTTCAACACCAACTTCAACAAGCAGGGGATGGTAATGGAACTCTTACTTCAGAATCTGGGCATGGAATTGGGACCCCAACCAGGAATCTTGGGTTTGTTCCTACACTTGAATTTCCCTCTTTTGATGGTAATGGTGTTGTTACTTGGGTGCAAAAATGCAGTAGATATTTTGCTTTATGTAAAATAGTTGATTCTCAAAAAGTTGACATGGCTTGTTTGAACATGGTGGGCAAGGCTGAATTATGGGCTTCAAATTACTTGTCTGTTCATGCTAATGTTGCTTGGGAACAATTTGTGATTGATTTGTCTGCAAGATTTAGGGATGATCTTAGCTATAATATTGTAGAAAAATTTAATAAATTGGTTCAAACCAGTTCAATTACTCAATATATTGATGATTTTGAGGGTCTGAAAGGAATAATGCAACAAAAGAATCCATTATTGCCTGATAATTTCTTTTTAGACAGTTTTATTGGGGGCCTTAAGCCAACCATAAAACCATTTGTTAGAGCTTTCAAACCCACTAATATGGTTGATGCTATAGAGTTTGCTAGATGTCAGGAAGATGCTATTCAGGCTAGCGTGTTAGTTAATTCTCATTCTTCTAAATCCTATAATTCTTTTTCTAAACCACCCTCTCAACTACCTCCATTGTTACCCACCCCAAAAATGGCCCTTCTCAAAAATATGGTCACCAACTACCCACCGAGGCCAGGGCAACGGAATTATATACCTGCCAATGTTAGAGCTGAT
This sequence comes from Silene latifolia, assembly GCF_048544455.1. NCBI lineage: Eukaryota > Viridiplantae > Streptophyta > Magnoliopsida > Caryophyllales > Caryophyllaceae > Silene > Silene latifolia. Next base: position 21,696,278 of record NC_133527.1, on the reverse strand, counting down.
AAAATGGCTAAGGGTGAGTGTTATTACTGCAATCAACCTTATGATAGGAACCATAAATGACCTTTTAAGGAAAAACAGGTGTTTACTGTGGAAGTGCAAGGGTGGGATGGGTGTGAAGAGGAGACTGAACTGGAATTGGTGGTTGGGGAAGGGGAGTTGGCAGAAACAGAACTGTTGGTGGAGGAGCCTTGTATCTTTGTTAATGCTTTGTCAGGAAATCCAGGGTATCAAGCTATGAGAGTGGTGGGTTTTATCAATAAAAAGCCAATACACATTCTCATTGACTCTAGAAGTACTCATAACTTCATGGATGTGGCATTGGCTCAACAACTTGGGTGTAAGGTTGACAACATTGCTCCACAGTCAGTAACAGTTGCTGATGGTAACCATTTAGCTTGTCAAAGTATTTGCAAGGGGTTCAGTTGGGTGTTACAGAATCATACCCTAGTGACTGATGCCCTACTTATTCCTTTGGGAGGTTGTGATATGGTGTTGGGAGTGCAATGGCTCGGTACTTTAGGGCATGTCCAATGGGATTTCAGGAAATTAGTCATGCAATTCCAGTTGAATGGGGAAACTCATTCAAGGGAAAAAAGCTGATAAATGTGTCTTGGAATCTACTCAATTGTGTTTATTGCAACTGGTTCCACAGGACATGGAAGGAACATTGTCTTCTCTGGATATTGGTTGCCATTCCTTAACAGCAAATGTTGATAACAAACATCCTGTTCTTTTCAATCTTTTGGAGCAGTATAAGAAGATCTTTGAGGAGCCTAAATCCTTGCCTCCATCTCGAGGGGTATTTGATCATAAAATACCTTTGACACAGGGTTCTGAACCAGTCAGTATAAGGCCTTACAGGTACCCATTGGTAAAAAGAGATATCGTTGAGAAACTGGTGTAAGAGATGTTAGACAGAGGTACAATCCAAGTCAGCTCTAGTCCATTTGCATCTCCAGTAGTATTGGTGGGAAAAAAAGATGGATCTTGGAGGCTTTGTGTGGATTATAGGGAGTTAAATAGGAGAACAATCAAGGATAAGTTTCATATCCCTGTTGTTGATGAGCTGATTGATGAATTAGCAGGTGCCACCATTTTTACAAAACTTGATTTAAGGGCTGGGTATCACCAGTTAAGGGTTAATTCAGAGGATGTGTACAAGACAGCATTTAAAACCCATGGAGGGCACTATGAGTTTATGGTTATGCCTTTTGGCTTAACCAATGCACCAGCTTCATTCCAGAGTTGGATGAACTCTACCTTTAGACCATTACTTAGGAAATGTGTATTGGTCTTCTTTGATGATATATGGAATTGGTGTTTCAGATGATGCAACAAAATAACATGTATGCCAAAATGTCAAAATGTGCATTTGCTATGGAGAAAGTGGAGTACTTGGGACATTTCATCTCGGGAAAAGGGGTAGAAACTGATCCTAAGAAAGCACAAGCTGTAGTTGAGTGGCCAACACCCAAATCTGTTAAGGATTTGAGAAGCTTTATTGGGTTAGCTGGCTATTACAGGAAGTTTGTGAGGAATTATGCAGTTCTGAGTAAACCTTTAACTAATTTGTTGAAGAAGGGGGCTTATGATTGGACTGCTACAGCCCAAGAGGCATTTGAAGCCTTGAAGTTAGCACTCACTTCTGCTCCTGTGCTTGCAGTACCAGATTTTTCTCAACCCTTCATTGTTGAAACCGATGCATCAAATGAAGGTATTGGGGTTGTTCTTATGCAGTCAAGTCACCCTTTGGCCTATATTAGCAGGGGGCTAGGACCAAAATGGCAAAAGCTGTCAGTATATGAGAAGGAGTTATTGGCCATAGTATTTGCAGTCCAGAAATGGGAGCAATACTTATCAAGTCAGCATTTCATCATCAAAACTGATCGAAAGAGTTTAAAATGGCTATTGCAGCAGAAAATTTCCACACCTTTTCAGCAATTTTGGCTTTCTAAGTTGATGGGGTTTGACTATGAGATAGTGTACAGAAGTGGTAAGGAGAATTTAGCTACTGATGCATTATCAAGGGTGACTGCATCTGAAATATTGTGTTTAGCTATTTCAATGGTGGATTCTGACTTAGTTCAGAAGATCAAAGACAGTTATGTTCAGGATTCCCACTTATCTTCCATTTTACAATCCTTGCAGCAACAACAATCTGTAGGACACTATACCTTACTGGATGGGTTGATAAGAAGAAAAGGGAAAATAGCAGTTGGGATAGATGAAGGCCTAAAATCACAAATTTTGACATGGCATCATTCTTCAAGTGAGGCTGGTCATACAGGAAGAGATGGTACCTTGAGGAGAGTTAAATCCTTATTTTATTGGAAGGGAATGACCAAGGACATTAGTTGGTTTATCAAACATTGCCAAGTGTGTCAAGCAGCTAAACATGAGAATGTGGCATATCCTGGTTTGCTACAGCCTCTACCAATTCCTGAAGAGGTTTGGATTGATATATCAATGGAGTTTATAACTGGATTGCCTAAATCCATGGGTAAGGAGGTAATTCTGGTTGTGGTTGACAGACTAAGCAAATGTGCTCATCTTATAGCTTTATCCCATCCCTTTACTGTTGTGCAAGTAGCTCAAGCATATTTGAACAATGTGTTCAAATTACATTGCTGGCCTAGGAGTATAGTTAGTGACAGAGATTCAGTTTTTCTGAGTCAATTTTGGAGGTCTTTATTCTTTCTACATGGGACTGAATTCAAGTACTCATCAACCTATCACCCCCAGACCGATGGTCAAACAGAGGTGGTTAACAGGTGTCTTGAAGCATATTTGAGGTGCATGTGTGGAGATCAACCCAAAGATTGGAGTATGTGGTTGCCATTAGCTGAATGGTGGTTTAATACTCACTTTCACACTGCTACAGGGCTTACCCCTTATGAAGTGGTTTACAATCAGCCTCCACCTCTTCACTCACCCTATCTGCCCGGAGAATCTAGGGTGGATGATAGATCAATGCAAAAAAAGGGAAGTAATGGTGACTTTACTAAAACAGAATTTGGTAAAGGCTCAATCCAGAATGAAGCAATTAGCAGATCAGCATAGGACTGAGAGAACTTTTGCTGTGGGAGATTGGGTGTGGCTTAAATTACAGCCCTATAGACAATAGTCAGTGCAGCAGAGAAGCAATCAGAAGCTTGCTCACAAGTATTATGGGTCATTCCAAGTTGCAGCTTTAATTGGAAAGGTAGCATACAACCTCAAGCTACCAGCATCATCCCTGGTACATGATGTTTTTCATGTATCTCAACTTAAAAGATTTTATGGCAATTTACCTATGATTACACACATTCCCCTTTGGTTCCAAGGTCAATCTTCTATTCAGACTCCAATACCACGGGCCGTCTTAGAAAGGAGATTAGTGAAGTTTCAGAATAGAGCACAAGTGCAATACTTGGTTCAGTGGGAGGGCTATCCTGCTTCAGAAGCTACATGGGAGCCTGCTGAAAGTTTTGAGGAGCAATTTCCTCAGTTTGATGTTCAAGTGACTTGAGGACAAGTCAAGTTTTTAAGGAGGAAGAAATGATACAGTTAGAGGAATTCTGTTGAGATTCTGTTAGAATTAGTTATTACTTAGCTGTCAAATAACAGAATTAGTTACTCTTACAAATATAGATTTCTATAAATAGTTATCTTGTAATCATTTTTACATTCATTCATAATCAAATACAATTCTCTCTCAATTCTTTCTATCTCTTCTCTTGTATCTTCTCTCAAACTCTCTCGTCTAAACTCCATTGTTAGACCTCTTTCACCATTAAACAAGATTGATACAGCTGAGCACATAGCTCCTGTATCACTTTTATGGTTCATAATCATGAATTAACAAGAGTGAATTGATGGAGATTGAGATTAAAGAGCTGAAATGATTTGGGGATTTAGGATTTGGGGATGATTTGGGGAAAAAAGGAAGACGATATGTTGTACTCCATTGTTCAAGTCAATGAGGGTAATAAGGGTATTTCAGATGAATCGTTTATTAAAGAGTCGGAAAATATGAAAAAGAGTCTCGGGTTAAATATACGGTGGTAATTCTGGAGTATACATGAAAATCTAGGGGTTATTTGTAAATACGTGGTGGTAATTTGTAAAAATACGCAAATACGTGGTGATTATTTGATTTAGCCTTATTATTAATAGAAATAGATTGATTAATTAGAATATAAATGACAATTTGATTGACATGTTTGACTAGTATATACTCCTTCCATTTAACTCCACACTCCCACTTTACTTTTTCACGTTTGTCAATGTCTGCTTTACGCGTTAAACATCGTTAGCTACGTATTTGCAGAAAATATAAAAGCTAGATATTTTAATGTACTCGTAATGACGAATCAAACAAGATCGCACATGAATATATTTTCATTTATGTATTAAGAGAAAAATGAAATTGCATACTTAATTGTGAATAGTATACAAAATAGAAAGTTGTAATCTGGGAGTTGAACGGAGTATAAGAGTAAATATACAGTTTGAGAATGAAAGTGTTTGTATATTGATAATGAAAGAGATTTACAACCTATGTTTATATAGTTACAGTAGACTAAACTACTCTTCTAATAACAAGGAACTACTTGCTAAAGAATAGGAATAAGATAATTACACATGTGACTAAATACAAAAGATAAACAATAGCCTAGATAATAGGAGGAGGACTAGGAGTTGGTTCCTGGTTTGTTGGTGTAGCAACGGACTGTTCAACACTCCCCCGCAAGATGGACGGTCGGAGACGAAGGCCAATCTTGGAAGACAGCTCAAGAAAACGGGACTTGTGCAACGGCTTCGTCAACGTATCAGCTAACTGATCATTACCGTTAATATGTTGGATACGAATAAGACCGTTACGAACTTGCTCTTTGACAAAGTGAAATGAGATTGCTAAATGCTTCATTCGCGAGTGAAACACGGGATTGGCCGAATAGGTTGTCGCAGAAAGATTATCACAATAAATAGCGGGCGAAGAGGGATGAGCTATGCCAAGCTCATGGAGAACAGAGACTAGCCAGAGGACCTCCGAGGAGGTAGCGGCAACGGCTCTGAATTCGGCTTCTGTAGTGGAGCAAGACAGGGCACGCTGTTTTTTGGAAGACCACGAAATGGGATTTTTGCCAAGGTAAACAATGTAACCGGTGGTCGAGACATAGTCCTCGGAATCTCCCGCAAAGTCCGCATCGCAGTATGCGTGGAGATTAAGAGTGGTGGAGTGATGAAGATGAATACCCAAGTGAAGAGTACCATTTAAATACCGGAGGACACGCTTTAGGGCGAGCCAATGGTTGGAGGTCGGGTGCGTGAGAAATTGTGCTAGCTTATTAACCGGAAAGGCAATATCGGGTCTAGTTAATGATAAATATTGGAGACTCCCGACAATCGCTCTATAATCAGTGATATTTTCAATTGGTGCATTGGGTTCCTTAACAAGAGGAGAATGAGCTAGCATGGGGGTGGTGGCGGGTTTGCTTTCATGCATATTAAATTTATGTAGTAAGTCGGAAATGTATTTGGTTTGGTTGAGGTGAATGCCGTTTTTGGTTGGAGTGACCTCAATTCCAAGGAAAAATGAAAGTGGTCCAAGATCCTTTAATGAGAATTTTTGTGATATTTCATCAATAAAGGCCTGAATGTGTGACGGGTTTGGTCCGGTGACGATTATATCGTCGACATAGACTAGGACAAATAGTGTGGTCTGTTTGGTGTTTAAAATAAATAAAGATGGGTCAGTGACTGAATTTTTGAAGTGGAGACTCAAAAGATACAGTTTGAGCTCGGTGTACCAAGCTCGTGGGGCTTGTTTCAAGCCATAAATGGCTTTGCGTAGGTGACAAACGTGATCGGGTTTTTCCGTATCTACAAACCCTGGGGGTTGGTCCATAAAGACGGAATCAGTGAGGTTACCTTGTAAGAAAGCATTATTGACATCAATTTGACGGAGAGACCATCGATTAGCAACGGCGATTGATAGCACAAGACGAACTGTGGCAGGCTTAATTACAGGGCTGAATGTTTCCGAATAATCGACGCCGGGTCGTTGGTGAAAGCCCTTGGCGACGAGTCTAGCTTTATACTGTTTGAGAGTGCCATCCGGGTTGTACTTCACGCGGTATACCCACTTGCAACCAACAACATTTTTGGCTTGGGAACGAGGGACAAGAGTCCAGGTTTGGTTACGAAGGAGGGCGTGGTGTTCGTCAACCATGGCATTGCGCCAACGTGGGTCAACTAAGGCTTGTTTTGTGGTGGTGGGTGTGAGATGAGGTGTGGGTACCGTCGCTGTTTTAGCGTGTTTCGATGGGGGTTTGGTATATTTCGGGTTCGGCTTGACGATGTTATTGCATAGTCGAGTGATAGCACGGGAAGGTGGAGGTGGGGGTGGGGGTGGGGGTGGAGGACTAGGGGAGGAGGCCGAAGGTGTGGTGGAAGTGGTGGAGGCAGGGTGTACCGTGGTGGCAGAGGGTGTGGTAGAGGGAGTCACGGGTGAGGACGGGTTGTTTTATGGTTCGGGTGGGATTGGGTGTTGCGAGGTGGAGGAGGGAGTGGTGCTGGTAGTGTCGGGTGGGGGCGGTGGAGGAGGCGTAGGAGGGATGTGGGGAATAGGAAGAGGTGGGTCAAGTAAGGGAATGGTGAGGTCACACCATTTGTCAGGGGAAGGAACAGGGGATGGAGTAGTTTTGGCTAAATGGGTGTAAGGGTAGACATGCTCAATGAAACGTACATGACGTGATGTATAAAGTTTGTGAGTAACGGGTTCGTAGCACAAATACGCACTTTGAGTGTTTGAGTAACCGACAAAGACACAAGGAATTGATTTCGGGTCAAGTTTGTGATTCGTGTATGGTTTGAGCCATGGGTAACAAAGGCAACCAAATGGTTTTAGCTTATTATAGTTTGGGTTTTGGTCGAAAAGAATTTGATAGGGAGTTTTATTTTGTAATGTGGTTGTGGGCAGCCGATTGATTAAATATGTGGCTGTCGAAAAAGCATAAGGCCAAAATTTATTGGGCATTTGAGCATGAGTAAGGAGCGCGAGACCAGTTTCAACGATGTGGCGATGACGTCTTTCGGCAAAACCATTGTGCTCGGGTGTGTGTGGCGGTGATGTAAGATGGTTAATTCCGTCATCAAGAAGGTTTGGGGTAAGTTTTTTATATCCCCCCCCCCCCCGTTGTCGGAATAAAATTGCTTAATGGGACGTTGGAAATATTTTTCAACAATATTTTTGAAGCGGTGAAAGGTTATTAATGTGTCGGACTTATTTTTAATCGGATATAACCAAAAATAATGGGAAAAATGATCAACGAAAATGACATAATATTTGAAAGAATCGGTTGAGAGTACCGGTGAGGTCCATACATCAGAAAATATTAAATCTAGTGGTGCAGCGGAATGTAAAGTGGAAATAGAAAAGGGTAATTTGTGGCTTTTATTGACTAAGCAGGAATTACAGTGCAAATAATTTGAAATACGAAAATTATAAAGTGAATTTAATTTCCTAAGGGTAGCATTGGATGGGTGTCCCAGTCGAGCATGCCACAAGCTGCTGGGAGACGAACTAAGACTGGTGTAAGCACGTGGTTTGTGGTTGGGTGGTTGCCATTGATAGACGCCATCTTGAAACGGTCCTTGGATAAGGATTTCATCCGTCGAGCGATCCTTAAAACAAAAGGAAGTAGGTGAGAAACAGGCTATAGCATTATTATCAAAGCAAAATTGCGAAACGGATAAAAGGTTTTGAGCAATTGTCGGTACTACAAGCACATTATTAAAGGAAAGAAAACGTGAAGATAAAGGAGTAGTAAATGAACCATGGTGCGTAATCGGAAGAGCGGACCCGTCTCCTATGATGAGATCATCCGGTCCATCATAGGGGCTATGAAGGGCAAGGTTTTCAAGGTCATTGGTTATGTGGTGACTAGCACCACTGTCAACAAGGTAGGCAGAGGTGGAGGGTTGCGAGGCAGTGGCGGTGTGGGCTTGGGGTTGATACGGTTTTGGTGGGGGAAACGAAACCATAGGATAGTCACGCTTAAACTTGGGACAGTCACTAATCACATGGCCTGTTTCGCGGCAATATTGGCAACGACCCTTAAAAGGTCTTGGGGCGTGTTGGGTATTAGGCGAGGCAGTGTGTTGAGTACGGTTGCTGTTGTGGTGAGACTGGTAGTTACGGTTATTGTTGTGGAAGGCGGGTGGGTTGTAGTTGGTGGACTGGTTATTGTAGGTGGTGCGATTTTGGTTGAAGTTACGAGATGCAACATTGGCAGTGGGTTGAAAGACACTGGTGTTATTGGTAGGTGTTCTTTTGACAATTAACTCATGTTGAATAAGACGTTCATGAAAGGCTTCAAAGGAAATTGGTGTGTCACGAGCGCGAACGCCATCAAGAACGTCTTTATATTGGTCAGCGGGAAGACCACTAATAATTTGGGCAATAATGTCCTCGGCATCCATGGGTTTGCCGAGGTGGGCTAATTGATTGGTGCAAGCTTTGATGGCCAACATATAGTCGGAAATAGAGCCATCACCGAGGGTAATGTGACGAAGACGATCCTTAATTTGAAGGATGTGTCCTCGGGAGGGGTTGGCATAAGTGGTTGCTAGGATTTGCCATGCTTCATGAGAAGTAGTAGCATCTAGGATAATGGTGGAGACGGATTCATGTAGGGTTCCGGCTAAGGCTCCTAGGATAAGATTATCTTGTTTGAACCAAGTGTGGTATGCCGGGTTGGGTACGGGATCCGGGTTAGGTTTTGCCTCAGTGGCGGGTGGGGTGATAGTGGTGGGTGGTGCGGTTTTGGTTCCATCAAGGTAGGAAAACAGTCCATAACCTTGAAGAAGCCGGGTGATTTGATATTGCCAAGCACGATAAGTTGACGGAGTAAGTTTGATGCAAGTCGGAAAGGAGAGGGAGATGAGTGGTTTGGTTGGTTCGTCGGTGTTGGGAATGGTGTTATTGTTGTGGTTGGACATGGTGAATGCGTGAAGAACAACGAGAAGGAAGGTTAGGATCGATGTAGGTCGTGATACCATATAAGAGTAAATATACAGTTTGAGAATGAAAGTGTTTGTATATTGATAATGAAAGAGATTTACAACCTATGTTTATATAGTTACAGTAGACTAAACTACTCTTCTAATAACAAGGAACTACTTGCTAAAGAATAGGAATAAGATAATTACACATGTGACTAAATACAAAAGATAAACAATAGCCTAGATAATAGGAGGAGGACTAGGAGTTGGTTCCTGGTTTGTTGGTGTAGCAACGGACTGTTCAACACGGAGAGAGTATATCTCAACTAGCTTAGAACTCGTGTAAAGTTGCACGAATATGTATAAAAAAATACTCCCTTCAATTTCATTTATTGTTCCTCCTTCCCTTTCCATCCATTTTTCTTATTGTTCCCTTTTTTTTTTTTGGATAACTTTGTGAGGTCCAAAATCAATTTGATGTGGGGTCATATGTATTGTGTGGTCCAAATTGATTCCCTTATTTTTTATGTCAAAAAGAAAGGGGAACAATAAATGAAATTGGAGGGAGTATATAAATAGACATTTGAAATTTTAGAGTTATGATATTATTCAATATCAGTATGAATGTACAACATTTTACACATACAAATTAAAGTACAATATTGAATCGAGATTTAACATTAATAATACTCTTAACAATCAGACCAGATGATATATAATCGATGAAGACTTATTTGTGTTCGTATCTCATATCTTCACCCAATCATTCATAACTCATAAGCTAATGTGCTTATACTTCTATTTTATTTCTTATCGATGATAACTTCGAATGCAAGGTAATTACACCGGCCGTCCCATAGTTTTCAAAATCAATAATTAAAAAATATCAGCAAAATTCTTAAAATCATAGTGTATTCGGATTTTTAAGCCGAAATCAGTACCCGTGTTCAATCCTACACTAATTTCTCCGTCTTCTCCAAATAAGACCGACAACTCTTGAATTTCAGTATAGCCCAACCCAAATGACGGAGCCCGTCTCAGGCCAGAAAACCGACTTCGGTTTCTCCCACATGAGAAAGTTACTCAAGTGACTCTCACCAGAAGTCCGCACTATTCAGGACTCGGTGCACTATTCATAAACAAATTCCTCTCAACATCCACCAAATCCACAAAATCCCGTGTTTATCGTGCAACAACATTCAGAATCTCAATAGTCGACACTTGGGTACGCACCAATGTAGGACCCTTCAAACCGAGTCTGAGTAACATTGGTAGGGACAAACTTTTTGCCAGTAATACAGATGTAGGAGAAGGCTCCCTGACCAGATTTAATGGTTTTTGTTAGACTAGAGCAACTATCTAACATAAGTAGTCAAAAAAACAAAATTTGTTCTGTGAATTTTGTTTGCTCGCCAACACAGGAAAAGTCCGTTTTAAGATAGCCAAGTCCAGTAAGATTGGTTAATGCCACTCGTCCTCTAATATAGTGCAGGTGTCTACTCATTAATTTAACTTAACTATCCCGAGTGAGACTGCTCGTACAGGCGTACAGCTGTTAGTATCCCCAGAGGAGATTACTCCAACAAACTGTAGGCGATGCAGCATATCTCTGGATTTCGACTAGGTACTTTCCCTTTCAACTTTCACAATTTCAAATACCTTGGCATCCCAATATCTGCTCGTAAGTTGAATAAGTATATGAATGTACTATTTTGGTGGGGAGGATTTCTATGAGAATTAGATCGTCGGGATTCAAGCATCTCTCTTATTCTGGTAGAGTGTAACTTGTTAATTCTGTTCTTATTAACACTCATGCTTACCGGTCCTCGATCTTTTAGCTTCCTGATAGTATTATAAATGCTATCCAGGCGGTGTGTCACTCCTTTCTTTGGGGCTTGGGTGGGTAAAACTATTGGTGGCAATAGGTTTTTGTTGTTAAATACATCTATGCTTGGTTAAAATAGGATCACAGCTTGAATGTCCAATGGGCTCAATGGGTTTGGACTGTGTTGCTCTGACTCTTCGACAAGGTGTCGTGTCCAACACATGTTGGAGTGTCGGATACGGCTATTTTGTGCGAAATTTTGAACTTTTTGGTCTAAAGAGAAGTGTCGTGTCGTGTCAGAGTAACGACGGGTTTGGAATAGATCTAATATACCCAAGCACTGCTTCATTGCTTGGTTTAGTATTCGAAAGAGGCTGCTAACAAGGGATAAATTGAGCCAGTGGAGCTTAAAAGTGCTTTGTCATAATGAGAACGAGAGTCGTGATCACTCGTTCTTGAAGTGTTCACTCGGTCTAACATTATGGGGGCAATAGCAAATTGGTTGGGTTTTCAGTCTCATAGAGTCGTGGTACATAGTTAGTACACATTAGCAAGCAAATGTGTATAGCCAAAAATCAAAATATATTGAAGGATGAATTCTATTTGTGGACAGCCAAATCCAAAAATAAATAACAGATTGCCAAAAAAGTTAAGATAAAGAAAACACATTAGAAAAAACTTAACTAGATTGCTGATGCATGAGAAACTCTCTTTTAATTCAACCAGATTGACTGGCACTGCTGGCTTGAGGAGGCTGCAAGCGTCTGGTAGCATCAGTAGAGTGAGACAATGGCAGGGCCTTCGTTGGGTAGTCTTTTGAAGATGCGCCACGCGCTGTCACCTTCAGTTGCTCCAAAAGTCGATGTGCTTCCTTTACCGCGTCTTCTGCGCTTCGTCCATGACCTTCCAATGCATCTACTACCTTTTGCTGGAACTCTATTGCGAGGGGATAACTGTCATCGAACAAACAGTTAGTCCTTAATCTCACTTAAGAACTTAAGACCGGTATATCCGTTTTATCACAAATGGGTCCAAATATTACCACATGACGATAGTAGGGACAAACTGGTATTGTCAAATAGTATCTATTCGATCCGTTTTAAATTTACAACGGACTTAAACAAGAATTTGTGTTCAACATACAGATGTAGGAGAAGGCTCACTGAAGTCCTGAAAAGATTTCACAGTGTTTGTAAGATAATAGCTACTATCTCAACATAAGTAGCCACAAAGCTAAATTTGTTACGTAAAGTCGTAAATTGTTCGCTCGCTAACACAAGAAAAGTCTGTTTTCAGATATCTGAGCCCATTAAGAACTAAACGGCGTTATTTTCAACACAAGAAAAATGGCTCTAACAAACTGTAGGGGTCAACACGAGAAGGAAGGTCCGCGTGTTATTTTACATAATTTGTTTCCTTGTAAATTGCAACAGGCTTGCAGGTTTAAACTTGTCTTCTCATAATAACTTCCATGATTAAGCACTAAACGACGCTTGGCCACCTGCTTTGTGATAAAGTTTGTATTTAATACAGTGAAACTCTGGACTCCTGAGCGTGTAACTAGGTAAGGACAAAGAAAAGGTGTGGATCTTGAAGCTTGGTAACACCATTTTTTAGATGTATTTTTGCATCTATGAGGATCGTGATTTTCCTTGATTTTCGTGTAACACTATTTGGTTCAAAAATAAACATCGGTTTATTAGTGAGGAGAAAAAAGTCAAAAGGGCTTCGTCGCTGAAAAATATGGAGTAGAATAGCTGAATACCTTACTCTCTCGCCTCAATAGGATTTATTTTTCGAAACCCTATCGCTAAACTAAGGTCCGTGGACGAGAAATCAAAAAATACAAAAAAGAAATAAAATAATTCTCGAACTCCAGAAAATGCTAATGCTATAAGGTGCTCGGAAATGGTTGAAGTAGTTGAATAGGAGGATCACTATGACTATAGCCGTTGGTAAATTTACCAAAGATGAAAAAGATTTGTTTGATATTATGGATGACTGGTTACGTAGAGACCGTTTCGTTTTTGTAGGTTGGTCTGGTCTATTGCTGGTAGATTCATTGAAGATGTACCCTCATTTAGTTTCGATACTGTTTCTACAGAGCCAGGGTTGTTTAATTGTTTTGGGACTGTGTGTGTCTCCAGTCAAAACTATCACAAATTCACGATCTTGTGAACAACACTTCTACATTGTTGCTTCTAATTACTTTTACATATTCCTTGTCTTAGAGCATACCAAAAAGATCCAATCGGACATCCACAACACAGTTATCATTACAAGATGCGATCAAACAACATGATTGTAGAGACATCACGTAATGCAATCACAAAATTTTAAAACAAAGACTAATCAATCATACAGTCTAACACAAAAAAAAAAAGTGTCTACCTGACTCCGAATGACCTAATTACAAATTAACGAAGCAAAGCTTATATGTACTCAGGCGCATATATCCTAAACACCAATTAGTTACAACTAGCACGAAATTGCACCAATATTGTCATTCAGTGTCTTATACAGTGTTTTCTTTTCCAAAAAATAACAAGAGGATAGCAAAACACACAAAAGTTAGAGGTATACAGCATCGTAAAAAAAACACCATAAAAACTCGTAAATAGTCGACATATCAAGGATTGACTGGACAACAAACAAGATCGTACCTTTTCATGGCAGCATAAGCTTTTGAGAGGTTTTGGCAAGCCTCAATGGAATCGGGGTCATGAGGGCCAAAAGACACATCCATGATATCCTTAGCCACCGCAAACATTTGTGCCGCCGATTGTGGTCTCTCCAGTTCCAAATAAGCCGCTCCCAAGTTATTATAAATGTACCCAACTTCAAAATGCTTTGACCCGAAGCACTCTTTCAAAGTTTCGGCTGCACTTTCCAAGTACGGTACAGCTTCTGTCACCTTACCCGCTAACAATAGTAACCACCCTATCCTAGACGAGACACCCCCTTTAGAATGTTGTCCTTGGGGTTGTTTCTCAAGCAAAGCCAGTGCTCTTTTTAATAACGAAATCGCGGCTTCAAACTCCTTCATAGTCTCATATAGCATTGAAATCTCCATATAAGCTTCGGAAATATCCAACGATTTAAATTTCTCCTTTTTCTCAAGCACACTAGAAGCCATCTCCAAACAGCTCTTTGCATCCTTAAACTTTTCTTGATGAACCAATGCTTTTCCCATAGTAATCAAAACAAGAACTCGATCCCCACTATCCCTCTTCGTTGATTCAACAACACCCTTTAAAGTGTTCACCGCAACCTCGAACTTTCCCATAGCGATATGCATATCAGCAACATCGATTTCAGCACGGAACAAATCAGATTTCCCACCCCACTTCTTGAAAACATCTTTAGCCAATTCATTATGCTCCAACGCCTTCTCATACTCCTCCAACCCCGTATAAATAACTCCAAGAAGCCTTCTATCACGACCAACCTCAACTGAATTCGTCCCCAACACCCCCAAATGTATCTCCAATGCCTTCAAAGCATACACCAACCCTTCATTAAAGTTGAAAATCGACACATACTCCTCGGCCAATTCACGATTAGCAATACCAACCTCCTTACTATCTTCCCCCACTAAAAGCTCCTTAATCTCCAAAGATTTCTTTATATTCTCCAAACCCTCCTCCCTTCTACCCATAGCAGTCTTAATATTAGCTAATTCAAGTTGAATATCATGAAGAGTAGGCTTAAGCTCATTATCACTATAATTACCTTCATTTTCTAACCTAACCAATATCTTATTAGCTCTATTAAGGCACCCTAAAGCATCATTAAACTTGTTTAAATCATAATTAACAGAACCCAGAAGTTGTAAAGTCATAGCAATAGGCAACAAAGAAGAAGAATCATTATTTACGTCGAAAACAGCTAAAGCTCTATTAGCAAAAGATAGAACCTTTTCAGGATCCTCACCTTCTTGTTCAAGTTCAAGGGCAATTTTCAAGCAAGCTAAACCAACATCATCTTCATCCAAGCTTGCCTCCGCCTCCTTAAAAGCTTCAATCATTTCCTCACCCGACTTTGCCGCCTCAAAAAGATGCTCAATTTTTGACTTTTCCTTGTTTTTATTCCGCCTAGGGGGCAAATTTGAGGGATTTTGAGCAAAGGTGCAGTAATTCTGAAATGGGTTTTTCTGGAATTGGGGGGTTTTGTAGGGTTTGTACAATAAACCCTGATTTGAGCAGGGTTTTAGGGGTAGAGGATTGGTGCATTGATTTGAATTGTTTGATGATGAGTGATTGGAAATCAATGAAGATGAACAAGTTGTGATTTCATTTGAAGAATTTCGAAAAATCAATGATGATGATGATGAAGTTGTGATTTTGGAGAACGTAATCAATTTGGTCGTCGCTCTCTTCATTTCTTTTTCCGAACCAGATGCAAATGTTCTTACTCTCTCGTCTATACCTTTGCCAGTTGCCTAAACCCTTAATATTTTTTTTTTTACTTTTTATTTTTGAATTTTCTCATTTATAACCTCATCTGAATCTCAATCCTCTGAAAACCCTCAATTATTTAATTTTTTCACCTTTGATAGTATTTTTTTTATTTCATATTATTGATCATTTACAAGATTTTCGGTGTGAAAAAAAAAACATGAAACTCGTATTTAGGAATTCTAGTCCATCAAACTTTTTTTTACGGAATGAACTTTGAGTAGTAAAAATTCTCGGTTACAAACTTACCGGTTTTGAAAGAGGTGGTTTTTTTGTGAAATTGATTGTATTTACGAGATGTTTGATCTGAAATTTTCTTTTCATATCCAAGGGTTTGGCCAGTCAATTTTTTCTTTAAAGGAGTACAATTGTATAAGTGAGAAAATTTGAAATTTTCTTTTAATATTCAAGGGTTTGGCCAGTCATTTTTTTTTTAAAGGAGTACAATTGTATAAGTGAGAAAATTCACAAGTTAAGGGGTATAAATGATTTTTTTTTAAAAAAAAAAATAGTGCACTATGTCAATCAAATTCGAACCCTCAACCCCTAACCTTTAATTTAATGTGTGTCTATTATGTCGTTCACAAAACTAAGTTTTGTCGTCTGTGTGCATTTATTACTTTATTATGTCGGTCACAAAACTCGGTATCGTCAGTGTGTGTTTATTAGTCACTTACAAAACTTAGTTTTGCTCGAGGTAGTGTTAACTTAAGGAAACGATATTTGGTTTATGTCGACCGTTCAACTTTTCTATACAGGTACACGAAGAATGTTGTGGCGCTTACAGTTACAAGGTCAAAAAGGAAGGAGGCTCACTGGATCCAGTTCGAAGAACATTATCATCCTCCGGTCAAGAAATATCGTCTTTCTGATTCGGTTAAGTACACTTGTAATATTAGCTCGGTTAGATGGCTATCTAGTACTCCCTCCATACCATACCAATGGTAACATTGACTTTTTCACACTTGTCGAGACACGTTTTGCAACGTAAATATCTTTTGTTACACATTATTAAAAATTATAAAAATTTGATATTCTTATAGCATTCATGATGATAAATCAAACAAGATCTCACATGACTATATTTTGTCTTATAGATTAAGAATAATACCGAAATTTCCCTACGACCATGAATAATGGCAAAACGGTCAATGTTACCATTGGTCTGGTATGGAGGGAGTACTTTAGGGGACTAGTATTTCCAATTTTCCATGTTTGTATTATAACTGATTTTCATTTTAAAAACAATTTATCGTTGTAAAAAAAAAAACTCGAGTATAATTGTGTGAACATGTTACAAACTTTGTAAGCTAGTAATGCTGGAACACAGCATTATTTGAGCTTGGATGAAGATATTTTGGCCTACAAAAGCTAAAATATTTTTTTTAGGCTAAAATAAGGCCACAAAATCTCATTAAAGACGGCATATATCCGTCACTTTGGAGTGACGGATACCATTTCCTCTTACAAATGACCCAAATAGAGGAGAGAGGGAAGCACATGGGGGTGCCCCCAGCTTGTCCCCCCTATTCGTTTTGTGAGTGGCATTACCCGTCACTTACTCCGACCCGTCTTCAGCAAGACGGTCTGCAATAAGGCACGTCCTTGAAAGAAAGCAACTACTTCCTCGTATTCGGAATAACTCTCTATTAAAGGATGACACGGGAATTAAGGTTATTTGAATTAAATAAATAAGTTTAAGTATTGTGGTAAGGTGAGATAATTGGAGAGAAGGAATGTATTGTAGAGTATTATTGTGGAAAAATTATTGCGTCCTCCGGGAGGATCGTACTCCACTTATTCCCTTTATAATATTCTGTTTGGTGGACTCAATTTCGGTGAAGGAGTATGGTCCTCCAGGAGGACCCAAGAATCTCTCATAATTGTGGGATTAGGTGATTAAAATAAGTATTGTTGTGGGTGCTTGATTAAAATAAGATAAAGTATGGCATTGTGGGGTATTGTTGTAGAGTGGGTTGATTAAAATAAATATAAAACTTTATTAAAAAAGAGAGAGAGTTATTATGAATATGAGGGAGTATATTTTACCTGAAATAAAGCTTGGATGAACACAACATTTGCACAAGTATCAACATGTGACTAGACCTGGCAAAATGGGCCAGACTCGAATAACCCGATCTGAAAAGGCTGACCCGAGACCTGAAAATAACCCGAACACGACCCGAAATCCGAATTGACCCAACCCGAACATTGTATGACCCAAACTTGACCCGAGGTGACCCAACCTAAAAAGCCCCGACTTATAATTGACTTGATCCCAAATGACTTGAAGTTAGCCAAAATGACCCGAAGCAACTAGTACAAAGTCATATTATTATTATTGTTATTATATATATCAAAATAAAATTTCATTGGCTACAACGGTCCCTAAAAAATACTCCCTCCTATCCACCCTTTTTTTCCCCTTTGAAGTGGGCACGGAGATTAAGGGTGGGGAGTATAATATTGATAAAGATATGAGTGGGGTTTGGTAATTGGAGAGAGGTATGAATAATTATGATTAAATATTAATAAATGAGATGAGTGGGGTTTAGTTATTGGAGAGAGGTATGAATAATTAGAATTAAATATTAATAAAGTATATAGTGGGGTTTGATGAGTGGAAAGAGGTAAGAGTATAATATTAATAAAAACTTTCTCAAAAAGAAAAGGGGAAGAAAACCTGAATAATCCGTTTTAGGAAATAGGGAAGAAAAGAGTGGATAGGAGGGAGTAGTAAATTTGCAAAATAATACGTTTTCTTAATCAAAATAATACTCCGTACTAACTTGAGTACTTAGCCATTAACTCAAAAGCAACCCAACCCAAAATGACCCAAAACCCGTAAGTGGCTTGACCTGGCCCAAAATGTGTGTCAGATCCGAAATAACCCGACCCAAACTAACCCGACCCGTACCCGTTTTGCCTGGTCTGTCTTTTTTGTTGTTGATACTACGAAATAAAGCAACGAGCCAACGATATTGGATGTATGGAACATTTCCAAACTCTTGACTAACTTGCATAACTTGCTGAATGATACCGGACAATCAAGTATTCAAGTCCCTCAGCGAGTCAGCCCTGCCAAGTGCCAATATCAATGACTGGAACATATTTGGAGGTGGTAACAACCACCTTCCCTAGTCTTTTACCGGGGAAATGAGCTAGATACAAACTTCTCCATGATTTGTTTTTATCTACAAATTATATACAAAAATTGCATTCACAAGCCCGGTTCAATTCAAAGTGCAATCTCTAAACTTAAACACAAAAATGGCGGTATTAATGTGTGAGAAACTTCAAACATAAATTATAAAACTAGAATGATACATGCTCCGCTGAGTTGAGTTCATAGCAGAATGAAATACTACATAACTTTCAGCTAAATGCCCTCCCTATCCCCGAACTAAGAGAGATGGCATTTGAGTCCAATAGCAACCGAAACCCAATCCGGACAAAAAATGACTATTTAAGCCTATTTTCTTTTCTAAAACCAAGCATGGAATCCGTTCTCTTAAACCCTGAACAAACGCTGTTTTAACTTTTAACATTTAAATCCATTATCAATCAGTTCTTTGATTTCTAGGCTTCATTGGACGACCTCAAAACCACAAAATATAAAGTTAAAGTTAAAGGTAAAAGTGTAAAACGACAAGGAGACGGAACAGTGCACAAAAGCCCAGCTACATGTATGCAAAACATTACTGTATTTAAGTTGACCACAAAAGTCTAAATTGGGATTCCTTCAGCTGATTTGTAGCAACAAAGTAGAAGTTTAATCCTGGCTAAGCAATTCGCTTTTTATCGATCTTTTTGAAAAATTAGAAGGGCTTATTTCACAAATCTCCTTCAAAAGTTCTACTAAAAGATGTGTAGCATTTATTTTTAAGAAAGGCTGTTACACAGTCTTACAAAAGCCATAAACCGATAATTATAACAGTTTACAGCTTCTCAAGTAGTATACTTTCCCCATGACACTGTCAATCTCTCCAACATAGGCAGCCCTAAATGTTTCAACCAAGTCTTGCATACCGAAAACTTTTGTATATTGGAGGGTTTTCTACATTTACAACAGCTTTAGCCGGTTGTATGACACATTCGTTTGCTAGAGCGAGGAATAAAGCAGCAGAAAAACGGGATTTACCTTAGTTGGTCACAGCTCGGTGCTCCACACTTGGCAGCTTTCTGTTGCTAACAAACTGGCACCAAGTTATACATAGCAGCAGCTTAACAAAAAGGGTGTCTTGTTTGAGAACAAACTTAGTTTACACTAGCCCCAACTCTCGAGAAATTAGAGAGAATGGTCTGTTGAACTGAACAATGTTGCATACTCTCTATGTCCTCAAACAATGGTAACTTTTTCCGATTTAATATGTCCCAAAATAATTAATCACAGTCTATAACTCTATACGTAAGAGGTTAGACTAATGTTATCTCATTCTACGGCCTACGCTTAAATTAAATCTGAATGACTTGTTTACAAACTAACAAAGCAAAGCTTATATGTCTAAGGTGCATATAGCCTAAAAACCGATTAGCATTACCAAGCTCCTTACTATATTCCCCCATTAAAAACTCAATCCCTCCTCCCTTGTACAGTTATACCCATAGCAGTCTTAACATTAGCTAATTCAAGTTGAATAACATGAAGAATAGGCTTAATATCATTAGAACTCCATTTACCCTCATTTTCAAACCTACTCAATATCTTGTTAGCTCTATTAAGCATCAATAAACTTGTTTAAACCATAATTAGTAGAACCCCAGAAATTGTAAAGTCATAACAACATGCAATAAATAAGAATTATTATCTATAAAATACTATTAAAAGGCATCCTAAAAATGTCAACTAGACAAAGCCACGTAGGATGTGGAAAAGCCACAGACATTTACATTGCCACATTGGTTAAGATTGATACACGCCTACCCAACCATTCTCCACGCAGACATCTATACTATATAGTTAAAATGCTACTTATACCATTTAATTTTATCCCACATGTCATTTTAGATTGGTTAATATTAATTAATTTTAATTTATATTGCTTGATTAATGACAATTGACAACATAACATTAACTTATAAAATTAACATTTTAATTGAATGTTTTGTAATAAAACATGTTAATGAATTGATTAAAGTTTTTCATATGTTTTTTTAAAATTTATTTTCATATGATGAAATATTGGTTGAAAATGTTATAATTTTTTTTTTTGGTAAAAAGTTAAACTTAACTTTCCTGAAATTGTACCACTTAAAATTTACACCTACATCTATTTATTTAAGATCGTTATACAATTCCTTTTAACTAAAACTAAAATAATTGCGAAGTTTAATAATATTCTTAAAAGTAAAGGTATGACATTTTATTTCAACCACTATTTAAGATCAATAATAATAATAGTAATTTTCATTAACATTTTTTCCTATTTGTTTTACCTCTTGAGCTTCTCACTAATGAATTATCTTATTTAATAATACTCATAACTCAAAAATAAATGAAAAGGCGAATTAAAAGATGGGAAGCAATAGTTTATAATGGCTATTAAACATACAATAGTTTTCATTCACTAATCCTCCATTTAATAACTATTACTCATGAACTTCCAAATTACAAACTGTATTTCATGGTTGAATTAAAAAATTCCAAAAAAAAAATATGTAACTTACCAAAATTCACATCAAAATTTCTTAATTTACAATTAAAATTCCCATTTTACAATAAAAAGAAATGTTAGTAATCGATTAACATTTTTCATAGTAATATAGCTTATAAAAGTTATACATTTATTTTTTTATTTAAAATTACACAAACTTGAAAAGAAAAATAAATGAGTAGTTTAATAATATTCTTAAACGTAAAATTATGGCATTTTATATTCAACCATTATTTAAGTTCAACCCACAATAATTTTCACATAAGTCCAATGATTTTCTTAAAGGCATCGTCGAATTTTCTCACAAGTCTCTTCTAATTCCCTACCATAGCCTAACCGTTACTCCATTTAACTCTCATACTAATTTTGCAATAATTCCTACCACCATAAAGATTGTATAAAGCAATCCACTATATACAACCCTTTGAATGCTTTTGTATTTTTCCTAATTAATATTTATGTCATTTAAAGGTTGTGAACACTATTTAACTTCCAAATTAGCATTATTTAGCCTCTCCTATTTAAGAACGTCTCATTTGTTTTCCTCCAAAACAATCATTTGTGGGTGGTAAAAATTTGCATTATTTTCTTCAACTTGAATTTGGAATGACGAAATACTAATTTGTGTATTATTTTTTGTTGTACTTTTGTTTTGTAGGCAATACGAAAGGAATACCTTGTGGTGAAGTCGTATTGTTAGCGGCTAACTCTTGATGCCATGCTCATGCATACTCCACAGGTAAATTTACTTTTTATACAAATAACAATTTCAATATTTCAATTTGGTTTTAAAGTTTTCTAATTCGTACATAATCAAATTCTAAAATTTATGAATCTTTATTAGTTGATGATCAAAATTAAAGAATGGGCATATGATCAATGATGAAATAAATTCCGATTTTATTTGATATTCACCAAAAAAAAATCATCTAAATTTATAATTTTTCTAGAGATAACCCGTGATTTTCACGAGTAACAAAATTAGTTTTACCTAAAAAAGATAATTAAAAAGTAAAAAAAAAAACATGAAAATACAAAGTAGCAATTAATATACTAATTATCCACATTATGTAAACCATCATCTTCCACGCATTACTTCACTTCATAACCACAATATCTCTACTTAATGCCAAACTTTTCATATTCTATAATTATGAGATCAATTCAATAAAATTTTGCCTAAAAAGATGATCAATTGATAAGAACTCTAACACATTCCTAGAAAAAAAAATGACATAAAAGGTTGTCTATTTTCACCTATATATTTTATTTTGGTTTGATTTTTCAAAAAAAATAATCACATTTTTGCTTCGTGGTGAGTTAAATCAAATTAATGGATGAGAAATTAAGAGATAAAATGGAATTAGAATAAAAAAGAGAACAACATGACACGTATTTGTATTGTATAATTCGCTATTGCCATTATTGAATGTTGTTGAAGATACTTGAGATCGTCGATAATCAAATATAATCATCCATTATGTCGAATGGAGGTCCAACATTGTTGAATAAAACCCTAACTTGATCAAATTGTATAATTTTTTTTAGTCTCACATTTTTAAGAGCAAGGACAATGGTAAGCAACAATCAACTAGCTTGACAAATCCACATTATTTCCTAAGCTACAACCATTCTAAGCTAGTAAACTATTCCAATGGTGTAGTTAGCTTTTATACTAGCTTGATGGGAGACACATGCCAAATTTTTTTTTTCATAAACATTAAAAAAAATAAAAAATTATTGGAACTAATTTTCTATTGGTTGCTTGGTAATTATGGGTCAATCTAAGCAAGTAGCTTAATGAAGCAACAAGCTTAAGGCAAGCCATTCAACATAACCTTCTCCAATGGTGTAGCAACTAACTTGCAATTTTGAGAAATTGCAAGCAAATCCCTGAGCTATACCATTGAACTTGCTCTAATAGTAATGAAATGTTTTGGGATATTTTTAATATATTCGTAACTGTTAATGTGTATTTAATTTATTGAGACTGATATTAACAACATATTACAAATGTATCAATCAAAGCAAATTTAGTGTAAATATAGTATTCTTTATGTTTTTTATCAAGTGACTTAAAAATAAATTTATACTTTCTTTGTAGAAATAGTATACCTTTTAATTTTAATGTAAGAAGGTTGCATGAGTATTGATGTTGCTTTGTCTATTACACCCTTCTCATTTAAATTGTTTTTACTTGATTAAACGTTACAACGGTTAATAGAAAATGAGGAAAAATAATAATTTACTTTATAAAATATCAGTGTTATTTTCAAACGTACAGAAAAAAATAAAAAAAAGTATATACCTATGATTAACACTTCTTATTATCATTTTGATAGAATTGGACTAAGAAAAATATAATTCAGTCATCGGGCAAAATTTATATAATTCCGTAACAAAAGCAAAAATAAGAATAAAAGAATAATAGGTTACAATAACACACAAAAAAAAAACTCAACATAATTATGTGAATATCAAGTCATTACAAAAGTAGTAAAAAATAATTTACGTGATTTTCACGAGAAATTAAACTAATATATACTAAAAAAAAGGCATGATAAAGCATCACATTCCCTTTGACAGAATTTTTGCAAACCACATCGTTATGCATTTATTTTATTTTATTTTAGCAAAAAAAAAACTTGTTGTAAGAGTTTGTAGGATTAAACACAATCAGTAAAATTGGCTTTTCATTTTCAAAGTAAATTAAACAATCGTTAAACATCAAAATAAATACTAAATAAATTTTGAAATTTTATCGTTAGAATAAATTTTACGGATAAAATAATATTTATTCTTTCAACGTTTATAATCCGCACCATATTCTTTCAACACAATGTTGACCGATTAATCTACCTTGAATTATACTCCCTCATATTCACTATGATGTTTCACATTGTTTTTTGAGTAGTTTTTAAGAGAATTGAGATTTGTGGTGCAAAATGGAGGAAATAGAAAGTAAAAGAGAAAATATGGGTCATAAGTGTAACACCCGCGAATTTCCCTTTTTGACATTTAAAATTTATTAAACCGTTTGGTTACTTTATTTTATAATTTTGAATTATTCTATTTAACTAATTTTATGTCAAACACGATTTTTAGAAACGTATTATATAAAAGCTCATTTTTATAAAAATACGTATTATTAAATTATATTTTTGAGGCGTAAATTATATAAGAATAATTGTATACGTATTTTTGGTCGGATAGTAATGATAGTGACAGTAATAATAATAATCTCCGTCTTAATTTCCGTCTAAACCTTAGACCGTCACATTTCATTTTGTACCTACTTTAGTCCGGACCAACCAAAAACCAACAACACATTCACCTACCCCTTTTTCACTCTACTTTTATATTACTATTTTATATCATTTGATATTATTATTATTATTATTATTATTATTATTATTATTATTATTATTATTATTATTATTATTATTATTATTATTATTATTATTATTATTATTATTATTATTATTATTCTAAACCCCACCATCCGTCATCCCCTTTACCCTTTTCGAAAGCTCACCTGCAACAAACAAAAATCAAACATAAACAACAAAATCAGACAATGAACCAAATCGCCATCTCTATGCGAGCTTCAAACCCCGATTTCTCCCCCATTTCTCGACCAAATCCGATAATTTTTATACCATTCTCTCCCCCTTTCCTTCCTCCCCCTTTCAAGGTAAGAAAGTCTTGTTTTTGTGGTGATTTCAGATTAACCCGTCTCATGAAAGTTCTGATTTTTAGCTCCTTTAGCTCGTTTTCTTTCCTCTAGTTGAAGAAACTGAAGACCCCGTAGGAGGCTCGTACTCTTTAGGCGTTTTCCTCGGAGTTTTGAAGGGCAAAAAGGTAACGGTGATAGGTTACTCGACTAATGTCGAAATTTCCGTCTTATATGTCGTTTTATATGTTTTTGTTTGATAAAGTTTGGGTCTTTATACTTATCTGCTTTCGTAGGTCTCAAAAATCTTTTGTATATATATCAAAGTAATTTTGTTTCCTGTTTCGTTCTTGAATTAATCTTTTTATGAGAGTTCTTGAGCCTCCCCCAAACCTTGATTTGTTTTGACCGTAGTGGTGTACTCTAGTTTATAGCTTTTGTTATACTTTGACCCACACCCTCTGGATTTATGTGAATTGGCTTCTGAATATGATTTCCTGTAGTATTACTTTAGTTGTCTCTACTGTATACTCTTCCAACTCTACCATTCGTACTAAGCCCGTTCTTGTATATATTTGATTACTTTTATTTCTTATGATAGTAACCAAGTATGATGACCAAAATAACTACGATAACTGGATGTGTCAAATGCTAAAGATACGGTTGAGTGAAGCGTGTTTATGGATCGTTTTGGGCACAAAACTCGTGTCTTTGTTTAGGAATGCTCTCACACGAGAAAAGATAGCGTTTGTAGGTGCCATTCACGGTTGTAAGTAGTCCGGAGTGGGACAATTTCCATGATGAATATGGGTTATTTGTGGGACGGTCTTATGAGTGTTATGCGAGTTGTTTTGGGACTAGTTTAGTATGTTTGAAATTATTTGATAACCGTCTCGTATTTTATATAACGTAATTCGTTAATATCGCTCTTTTACACATTTATTCATTTGGGCTTATCTTATTAATGGAGTTGGATTTACCTTGTTAATTTAGTTGGACTCCTTATAGTTTGTTTATTGGGCTCATAAACGGGTCACTTGGACTTGGTCACATTTTATTCCGTAAATTTCACATAACGTAAATTATGCATTATCACTCATTATATTTCATTTAACCGGCATGTTAAATTATAAAATGGAACATTCATTAATATAATATGAGTATGAGATATTTATTATAAGTACTTGTACGAGTCACATTCTTGATAATGCCTTGTATTGCTCTGTTGGAGAGTCTTGATCCTATCGGATACTAGGGGTGAGCTATAAGCCCTCTAGTTGCGATATGATCGTCGGGATTGATGTTCTCATCCGTACTCATGGTGAGATGCAAGCCATGAGTATGAATGTGACATTAAAGATCCCGTGTCATAT
Source organism: Silene latifolia (assembly GCF_048544455.1). Taxonomy (NCBI): domain Eukaryota; kingdom Viridiplantae; phylum Streptophyta; class Magnoliopsida; order Caryophyllales; family Caryophyllaceae; genus Silene; species Silene latifolia. Next base: position 21,670,308 of record NC_133527.1, on the reverse strand, counting down.
GATGTTTGCATGATCATTCTTACTCTTATTGTGACTCAAGTGTGACGTTTTACATTGTGTGACGACTTGACATTCCTTTTTACCTCTTTCGGACCTTTGGTTACGAGTGTGTGCCATGTTTCCGGATTGGGTTATCTTTCCTCTTTCGGACCTTTGGTTACGAGTGTGTGCCATGTTTCCGGATTAGGATATCCTTCCGCCTTTCTTCGGACCTTTGGTTACGGGTGTGTGCCATGTTTCCGATTAGAGGTTACTCGACCTTTGGTTACGAGTGTGTGCCATGTTTCGAGTCTTGGATACGATTGGTATATCGTATGTCGAATCGGGTGACGTCCATCCCGAGAGTCTGGATCCGGGTTTAGACTAGGACCGTATTATGATCGTCGTCCTACCAGGAGGTTGGAGTCTAGGATGTAGTCTTGTGTGTGGTATCTCGGACATGCTTTAAAGGTAGCCTCTGAGTCGGATACTCCGTCTACACTTTGTGTTGGTCTTACACTTGTGAGTCGTGTCAATATGAGTTGGTTGGCTTGGTTGTTCTATGCCCTTGATTGCATATTCATTCTAACCTACCATGCCTATTCTATTAAGAAAGTACTATGTCTATCTCATCTTGATTATTCATTATATCTCCTTGTCCTTTATTGTTCATATATGATGCATGATTAATATGTTTAATTAAGTGTTTGTTACTTGCATTTCGACATATTGTGGCTGGGAGAACCTTGAGTTACTCCCCACTGACTGTGGCGTTCATGTTTACATGAATGACAGGTTGTGAAGATGCTTACGTGGGGAAGACGTGTGGGCTAGCGAGAACTAAACCCTTGGACCTTAGTTTGCTAGTTTAGAAACCCTTTATTTGTTTATTCGTGGGATATCTTTTCCCGCTTTCTAGACTTGGGTTGTAATAACCTAAGTTTGTCTATTGTTGTATTTGCTTCATTTCTTTTGGCACCCGCGTGTTAATATTTAACTAGTAATTTAAAAGTTTTTAAAATCCCATAAATTTCCGCTTTATCGCGTGGTGTCACAGATTGGTATCGAGCCTATGTTGCTCCCAACGCACGTACGTGTACCCCGAATTTAATTTGAATTTGGCCTTGAATAATGAATGAGAGATGGGTAGACTTAAGGACCTAAGGTGGTAGTCTGTAGTGTGTTTGCTCTTTGTTAGGTTCTAACATGTTTGCTGATTGCCATTTAATATTTGTGGTGCCCTTGGATCAATAACCGTAAACCTACCAACGTGGAGATCAAGATTTGGTGCCTATTGCTTTAAATTGAAGATTTGTTCAACTTTGAAGAATGCTTCTACTTCCTCGAAGATACTTCCTATTCTTTTTGTACCTTGTCTTGTCCTTTACTTCTTGATGTTTACTTCTCCTTCTAAACTCTCTTTTCTTTTTCCTTGGGAATTACTCTTGTACCCTCCTAACTTGTACTTTGTTCCTTGCTTATCCTCCCTTAACGCCTTTTTGATGGTATTCTTTCTTTTGAGGAATGTTGACCTTGGTTGGAAAATTTGACTTTTGAGGAGATTGTTGTGTTTGACCCTTAAACCTGGTTTTGAGAGAATTTGATGTTGGAAAGACTTAGGTAGTGTGATGAGACATACTTGATTTCTTATACCTAGTTCCTTGATAAAGTGAGTATAATTGATTGGTGGATTCTGTGTGTTAAGAGTGAGTTGCCTATGTTACTAGAGTTATAGAACTTGGCTTTGTTGTTTATATTTGGGATTTGAAGACTTAGTAGGTTGAGCGTTGTCACCTTAGGAGTAAACATGGAGTAAGGTTTATGATTTGTGTTTGGAAAGGGATACCTTTAGGATGTTGATAACCATACATAGGTTGGTGTTACCTTTTGACGTTGTTGGATATGAGTGTAGCCTTGTTTGTAGTTTTGATCTTGTTTTGGGGAAGTCGTTGTGGATGTTTAATGATTGGGAATTGTTGAATCACAAGCGTAGTGAAGTACTTTGTTTCATGGAATAGCTTAGATGTAGAGTGACGTAAGTTATCTTGAGGAATCCTTGGAGGTAATATGGTTGTGAGATTTATTTTATTAGGAAGTTTTAGAAACCGTCTAAGATTGTTGTGTCATTTGAGAGTTGACTATCTGGCGTTTCCTTGTCGTCTCATCTCCCTTCTTCTTTGACCATAAGTGTTACCGTTCATACCTCCTTTCCTCGCTTCATCTTGCTCCTCCTTTAAATTTGATGTTGGTAACCTATGAAACCCTATCTTTTACATCCTTGTTGTTTTGACTTCAATTCTTACCCCATGAAATTCACCGTAGCTCTTTTTGATTAGTTAAGTTTGAACTCTCTTAACGTAGTTTATTTTTATGCTATCTAAGTTACCTTCGTTTTTGTACGACTTCTAAACTTTCAAGCTACCAGTTTTGATTCGTTGTTAAAAGTTGATGTTACTTTTGAAAAACCTTACCTATTTTAAGGATTTGAAAATGAAAATTTGATTTAGTTCCCTATTCATTCCTTGAGTATAAACTTAATTATCATGATTTTAATTACTAAACCCGAAATTTATGTAAATTTTATCCAATTTCGGTTAACTTTGATCTGTTTATGATTCCTTGGTGAAAGTTTAATGTTATATTTTCAGGAATTTAACTCCTTTTTGAGTTTAAAAGTGAAACCTTTATTTCCATTTTCGCTTTTGCAAAAGAAAATTTGAGTGGATTACCTTTTCTTTGGATTTTAACGTTGATCGGATGTTAGAACTCGTTATTAGAGACGTTTAATAACTTGTTCTACGCTTGTCGGCGAGTGATTTTTGTTTTAAATTTGTCTTTGACTTGGAAAGTTAACGTGCTTGTGTGCACGACAAGAGCAATTTCGTTCCATGAATGAGGCTTGTACTTTTGAAAACTCTTCATTAATGTTTTTGAAAGTATTTTGATTTTCGATTTACACAAATGATTTGCCTTTTGACCTTATCTTTGATTTGGAATGTGATGTTCTTGAATACGTAACGAGAACACTTTCGTTCCTTTGATGAGAATCTGGTTCTGTCGAAAATTTTATTTGAAACTTTGGAAAGAATTTTTATTTCTTACAAGTAAGTAACCTTTTAATGTTTTGGTTACCAATTTCAAAATTCCAGTTTTAGTTTTATAAATAACCTTTGATTTCTACTTTCAAGTTTCGAGGACGAAACTTTTTAAAAGATGGGGTGATTGTAACACCCGCGAATTTCCCTTTTTGACATTTAAAATTTATTAAACCGTTTGGTTACTTTATTTTATAATTTTGAATTATTCTATTTAATTAATTTTTTGTCAAACACGATTTTTAGAAACGTATTATATAAAAGCTCATTTTTATAAAAATACGTATTATTAAATTATATTTTTGAGGCGTAAATTATATAAGAATAATTGTATACGTATTTTTGGTCGGATAGTAATGATAGTGACAGTAATAATAATAATCTCCGTCTTAATTTCCGTCTAAACCTTAGACCGTCACATTTCATTTTGTACCTACTTTAGTCCAGACCAACCAAAAACCAACAACACATTCACCTACCCCTTTTTCACTTTACTTTTATATTACTATTTTATATCATTTGATATTATTATTATTATTATTATTATTATTATTATTATTATTATTATTATTATTATTATTATTATTATTATTATTATTATTATTATTATTATTATTATTATTATTATTATTCTAAACCCCACCATCCGTCATCCCCTTTACCCTTTTCGAAAGCTCACCTGCAACAAACAAAAATCAAACATAAACAACAAAATCAGACAGTGAACCAAATCGCCATCTCTATGCGAGCTTCAAACCCCGATTTCTCCCCCATTTCTCGACCAAATCCGATAATTTTTATACCATTCTCTCCCCCTTTCCTTCCTCCTCCTTTCAAGGTAAGAAAGTCTTGTTTTTGTGGTGATTTCAGATTAACCCGTCTCATGAAAGTTCTGATTTTTAGCTCCTTTAGCTCGTTTTCTTTCCTCTAGTTGAAGAAACTGAAGACCCCGTAGGAGGCTCGTACTCTTTAGGCGTTTTCCTCGGAGTTTTGAAGGGCAAAAAGGTAACGGTGATAGGTTACTCGACTAATGTCGAAATTTCCGTCTTATATGTCGTTTTATATGTTTTTGTTTGATAAAGTTTGGGTCTTTATACTTATCTGCTTTCGTAGGTCTCAAAAATCTTTTGTATATATATCAAAGTAATTTTGTTTCCTGTTTCGTTCTTGAATTAATCTTTTTATGAGAGTTCTTGAGCCTCCCCCAAACCTTGATTTGTTTTGACCGTAGTGGTGTACTCTAGTTTATAGCTTTTGTTATACTTTGACCCACACCCTCTGGATTTATGTGAATTGGCTTCTGAATATGATTTCCTGTAGTATTACTTTAGTTGTCTCTACTGTATACTCTTCCAACTCTACCATTCGTACTAAGCCCGTTCTTGTATATATTTGATTACTTTTATTTCTTATGATAGTAACCAAGTATGATGACCAAAATAACTACTGATAATCTGGATGTGTCAAATGCTAAAGATACGGTTGAGTGAAGCGTGTTTATGGACTGTTTTGGGCACAAAACTGTGCTGTTTAGGAATGCTCTCACACGAGAAAAGATAGCGTTTGTAGGTGCCATTCACGGTTGTAAGTAGTCCGGAGTGGGACAATTTCCATGATGAATATGGGTTATTTGTGGGACGGTCTTATGAGTGTTATGCGAGTTGTTTTGGGACTAGTTTAGTATGTTTGAAATTATTTGATAACCGTCTCGTATTTTATATAACGTAATTCGTTAATATCGCTCTTTTACACATTTATTCATTTGGGCTTATCTTATTAATGGAGTTGGATTTACCTTGTTAATTTAGTTGGACTCCTTATAGTTTGTTTATTGGGCTCATAAACGGGTCACTTGGACTTGGTCACATTTTATTCCGTAAATTTCACATAACGTAAATTATGCATTATCACTCATTATATTTCATTTAACCGGCATGTTAAATTATAAAATGGAACATTCATTAATATAATATGAGTATGAGATATTTATTATAAGTACTTGTACGAGTCACATTCTTGATAATGCCTTGTATTGCTCTGTTGGAGAGTCTTGATCCTATCGGATACTAGGGGTGAGCTATAAGCCCTCTAGTTGCGATATGATCGTCGGGATTGATGTTCTCATCCGTACTCATGGTGAGATGCAAGCCATGAGTATGAATGTGACATTAAAGATCCCGTGTCATATGATGTTTGCATGATCATTCTTACTCTTATTGTGACTCAAGTGTGACGTTTTACATTGTGTGACGACTTGACATTCCTTTTTACCTCTTTCGGACCTTTGGTTACGAGTGTGTGCCATGTTTCCGGATTGGGTTATCTTTCCTCTTTCGGACCTTTGGTTACGAGTGTGTGCCATGTTTCCGGATTAGGATATCCTTCCGCCTTTCTTCGGACCTTTGGTTACGGGTGTGTGCCATGTTTCCGATTAGAGGTTACTCGACCTTTGGTTACGAGTGTGTGCCATGTTTCGAGTCTTGGATACGATTGGTATATCGTATGTCGAATCGGGTGACGTCCATCCCGAGAGTCTGGATCCAGGTTTAGACTAGGACCGTATTATGATCGTCGTCCTACCAGGAGGTTGGAGTCTAGGATGTAGTCTTGTGTGTGGTATCTCGGACATGCTTTAAAGGTAGCCTCTGAGTCGGATACTCCGTCTACACTTTGTGTTGGTCTTACACTTGTGAGTCGTGTCAATATGAGTTGGTTGGCTTGGTTGTTCTATGCCCTTGATTGCATATTCATTCTAACCTACCATGCCTATTCTATTAAGAAAGTACTATGTCTATCTCATCTTGATTATTCATTATATCTCCTTGTCCTTTATTGTTCATATATGATGCATGATTAATATGTTTAATTAAGTGTTTGTTACTTGCATTTCGACATATTGTGGCTGGGAGAACCTTGAGTTACTCCCCACTGACTGTGGCGTTCATGTTTACATGAATGACAGGTTGTGAAGATGCTTACGTGGGGAAGACGTGTGGGCTAGCGAGAACTAAACCCTTGGACCTTAGTTTGCTAGTTTAGAAACCCTTTATTTGTTTATTCGTGGGATATCTTTTCCCCGCTTTCTAGACTTGGGTTGTAATAACCTAAGTTTGTCTATTGTTGTATTTGCTTCATTTCTTTTGGCACCCGCGTGTTAATATTTAACTAGTAATTTAAAAGTTTTTAAAATCCCATAAATTTCCGCTTTATCGCGTGGTGTCACAGTTGGTATCAGAGCCTATGTTGCTCCCAACGCACGTACGTGTACCCCGAATTTAATTTGAATTTGGCCTTGAATAATGAATGAGAGATGGGTAGACTTAAGGACCTAAGGTGGTAGTCTGTAGTGTGTTTGCTCTTTGTTAGGTTCTAACATGTTTGCTGATTGCCATTTAATATTTGTGGTGCCCTTGGATCAATAACCGTAAACCTACCAACGTGGAGATCAAGATTTGGTGCCTATTGCCGGAAATTGAAGATTTGTTCAACTTTGAAGAATGCTTCTACTTCCTCGAAGATACTTCCTATTCTTTTTGTACCTTGTCTTGTCCTTTACTTCTTGATGTTTACTTCTCCTTCTAAACTCTCTTTTCTTTTTCCTTGGGAATTACTCTTGTACCCTCCTAACTTGTACTTTGTTCCTTGCTTATCCTCCCTTAACGCCTTTTTGATGGTATTCTTTCTTTTGAGGAATGTTGACCTTGGTTGGAAAATTTGACTTTTGAGGAGATTGTTGTGTTTGACCCTTAAACCTGGTTTTGAGAGAATTTGATGTTGGAAAGACTTAGGTAGTGTGATGAGACATACTTGATTTCTTATACCTAGTTCCTTGATAAAGTGAGTATAATTGATTGGTGGATTCTGTGTGTTAAGAGTGAGTTGCCTATGTTACTAGAGTTATAGAACTTGGCTTTGTTGTTTATATTTGGGATTTGAAGACTTAGTAGGTTGAGCGTTGTCACCTTAGGAGTAAACATGGAGTAAGGTTTATGATTTGTGTTTGGAAAGGGATACCTTTAGGATGTTGATAACCATACATAGGTTGGTGTTACCTTTTGACGTTGTTGGATATGAGTGTAGCCTTGTTTGTAGTTTTGATCTTGTTTTGGGGAAGTCGTTGTGGATGTTTAATGATTGGGAATTGTTGAATCACAAGCGTAGTGAAGTACTTTGTTTCATGGAATAGCTTAGATGTAGAGTGACGTAAGTTATCTTGAGGAATCCTTGGAGGTAATATGGTTGTGAGATTTATTTTATTAGGAAGTTTTAGAAACCGTCTAAGATTGTTGTGTCATTTGAGAGTTGACTATCTGGCGTTTCCTTGTCGTCTCATCTCCCTTCTTCTTTGACCATAAGTGTTACCGTTCATACCTCCTTTCCTCGCTTCATCTTGCTCCTCCTTTAAATTTGATGTTGGTAACCTATGAAACCCTATCTTTTACATCCTTGTTGTTTTGACTTCAATTCTTACCCCATGAAATTCACCGTAGCTCTTTTTGATTAGTTAAGTTTGAACTCTCTTAACGTAGTTTATTTTTATGCTATCTAAGTTACCTTCGTTTTTGTACGACTTCTAAACTTTCAAGCTACCAGTTTTGATTCGTTGTTAAAAGTTGATGTTACTTTTGAAAAACCTTACCTATTTTAAGGATTTGAAAATGAAAATTTGATTTAGTTCCCTATTCATTCCTTGAGTATAAACTTAATTATCATGATTTTAATTACTAAACCCGAAATTTATGTAAATTTTATCCAATTTCGGTTAACTTTGATCTGTTTATGATTCCTTGGTGAAAGTTTAATGTTATATTTTCAGGAATTTAACTCCTTTTTGAGTTTAAAAGTGAAACCTTTATTTCCATTTTCGCTTTTGCAAAAGAAAATTTGAGTGGATTACCTTTTCTTTGGATTTTAACGTTGATCGGATGTTAGAACTCGTTATTAGAGACGTTTAATAACTTGTTCTACGCTTGTCGGCGAGTGATTTTTGTTTTAAATTTGTCTTTGACTTGGAAAGTTAACGTGCTTGTGTGCACGACAAGAGCAATTTCGTTCCATGAATGAGGCTTGTACTTTTGAAAACTCTTCATTAATGTTTTTGAAAGTATTTTGATTTTCGATTTACACAAATGATTTGCCTTTTGACCTTATCTTTGATTTGGAATGTGATGTTCTTGAATACGTAACGAGAACACTTTCGTTCCTTTGATGAGAATCGTTACATTTAAAATTTTATTTGAAACTTTGGAAAGAATTTTTATTTCTTACAAGTAAGTAACCTTTTAATGTTTTGGTTACCAATTTCAAAATTCCAGTTTTAGTTTTATAAATAACCTTTCATTTCTACTTTCAAGTTTCGAGGACGAAACTTTTTAAAAGATGGGGTGATTGTAACACCCGCGAATTTCCCTTTTTGACATTTAAAATTTATTAAACCGTTTGGTTACTTTATTTTATAATTTTGAATTATTCTATTTAATTAATTTTTTGTCAAACACGATTTTTAGAAACGTATTATATAAAAGCTCATTTTTATAAAAATACGTATTATTAAATTATATTTTTGAGGCGTAAATTATATAAGAATAATTGTATACGTATTTTTGGTCGGATAGTAATAATAGTGACAGTAATAATAATAATAATCTCCGTCTTAATTTCCGTCTAAACCTTAGACCGTCACATTTCATTTTGTACCTACTTTAGTCCAGACCAACCAAAAACCAACAACACATTCACCTACCCCTTTTTCACTTTACTTTTATATTACTATTTTATATCATTTGATATTATTATTATTATTATTATTATTATTATTATTATTATTATTATTATTATTATTATTATTATTATTATTATTATTATTATTATTATTATTATTATTATTATTCTAAACCCCACCATCCGTCATCCCCTTTACCCTTTTCGAAAGCTCACCTGCAACAAACAAAAATCAAACATAAACAACAAAATCAGACAGTGAACCAAATCGCCATCTCTATGCGAGCTTCAAACCCCGATTTCTCCCCCATTTCTCGACCAAATCCGATAATTTTTATACCATTCTCTCCCCCTTTCCTTCCTCCTCCTTTCAAGGTAAGAAAGTCTTGTTTTTGTGGTGATTTCAGATTAACCCGTCTCATGAAAGTTCTGATTTTTAGCTCCTTTAGCTCGTTTTCTTTCCTCTAGTTGAAGAAACTGAAGACCCCGTAGGAGGCTCGTACTCTTTAGGCGTTTTCCTCGGAGTTTTGAAGGGCAAAAAGGTAACGGTGATAGGTTACTCGACTAATGTCGAAATTTCCGTCTTATATGTCGTTTTATATGTTTTTGTTTGATAAAGTTTGGGTCTTTATACTTATCTGCTTTCGTTGATCGGATGTTAGAACTCGTTATTGGTCGTTGATCACAAATTATAGACTAATAAGGAAAGTGGAATATCTTAGTAAATTGGTCGTTGTAGAAAATGTGGAAGATGTTAGAGAATATGAGGGAGTAGTTCGCAAATAAAAATATAAAAATTTCTATTTTGAAAAAAATATTTTTGGTTGAATTAATTACGTAGCTCAACTGTTTTTAATGAAAGAACAATAAAATAAAACAAATGACTGGAATGGAGGGAGTTTAATAAAAAAAAGACTTAAAAAAATCAAAGACAACAACAATAATAACAATAATCGTGGCAAAACACTAATAAACGTAGCAATATTAGTGGCATTATACAAATATACGTATTAATTAATAGATTTTTTTTTCTTACAATGCCTTTTTGTCCTCAGTATTCAGTGCGACCGCAAACATGGGCTTGCATAACACATTAACAATCTAACGCCCCAACATAGCTAGACCCGTGAATTTCACGGGTAATAAAACTAGTTCTCATTCTCAAACAGCTAAAGCTCTATTATTGTAGAGTCAAACCGTATATTACCAAAATCCTATTTTTTGGATCTACATAAAATTGTCCCAATTTTCACTTGCTTAAACTAGCAAAATTAAATCCAAAAACAAAAATTCAAGACGGCATTATAAAGGAAAACACGAAACACACACAACATGATAATAATAATTCCTAATTAAATTAAAATTACCATCCAATTCAAAAGTTCAGCATCATAACATGATGGTTGTTCAGAAATCAAAATAACTTAAAAAAGACAAATTAAGGCAATGACAAAACCAACCATATCCTAAGCCATATTATAATCCACCAATAAGTTAATCGAATCTATTCCTTCAGTACACACCTCAATTAATTAATATAAACTTGGTTCTAGAATATTTTTCAAATCTTCTGTGCAAAATATTTCAACCACCTCTCCTACTTCTTCTAACACTCCTGTATAAAAAAGGAAAAGGAGAAAAAAACTTAAAATTCCCAAAAAGAATGCTGATAATTTATTTATCTTAAATCTAATGTATAGGAGGTAAATTTAAATAGCAAAAGAATTAAATAAAAATAAATAAATTTGTATAGGAAAGTGAAAACCTTCAATGCTGCTTTCGTTTCTTTGAAGCCTCGCTGTCAGATTTAGAAGACTCTCCAACGACGCTTTTCATTGTTCCTTCTCCAGACTTACCACCTTCATTGACGAAATCTACAAAGGCTTTTAGAGCAGCGCAATGAATGCTAATCTCAAAGCCTCTTATTCCATAGACATGCATACCGACAATCTCCCCTTTGAGATTGAACATCGGAGCCCCGGATGCTCCTTTCCCACCCACCACCCCCATGGCTTGAACAATAGGGACTCGGGCTAACAGTTTCTTCTCAGCGTCGTATGGGTGAATGTTGTTTGGTCCTGGAGCAGTTCTTGCGAAAAGTTCGAAATTGAACACATTAGCCATTATCCGGTGTGTGGGTTTCTTCATGACGTCTATTGAGTACTTGTTGCAGACACGTTTATCCTTCAATTTAAACTGGGTCTGGGTATTCTTCACGCATTCAAACGCGTTTGTGCCAAATAAACCGTAGGATCGATGGGTAGTGGTCGAGGATTAGGGCTGAGGTGTTGGGTTGGCCAATTAAGAGGAACCGTTGGATCGGTGATTGTCAACGGTGTGTAGGCAGCCACTTGGGCATCTAGCACAAATTGATTAATTTTGGACGTGAAATGTTTTTGAATTTCCCGGTTTTTCATATTTTACCAATCCTTATCATTCGTTAGAGTAATAGAGTGTAACTAATGTAGCTATGTAATTAAGTGCGGATCCAATAGTATCCTTGTTGCGGAAGCACATGCTTTAAAAGAAGGTATTTTAGCAGCTAAATACTTAGGAATCTCAAAGTTAATTGTGGAGGGTGATAACTTATGTGTTATTAACTCGATTCGAGGTACTTGGCAAATTCCGTGGGAAATTTCTAGTATTATCAAGGATGTGAAATTAGATCTTCATTTTTTCGATGAAGTGATAATTAAACATTGCTTTCGTGAAGCCAACAAGGTTGATGACTTCATGGCTTCTGTTGGACATTCATGTCCAACTCTTTCGAGGTGGTTTGATAGCCGGTGGCTTCAACTTACCTCCCTCATTCGAAAGGATGAGATAAGTTGGTCCTACCCTAGAGGATCAACCTAGTTTTCTTACCTAATCAAAAAAAAAAAATGTAGCTATGTAATTGTGTTAATAGCACGGATAAACTAAATCGTATATTCAGTTTTTAAAAATATTAATTTTATTACTATTTTGATTCAACACGGTCAAATTTTGTATATGGTTTTCATATAATCGATATAAGTTGTATATATGAAATGGGTCACTGGAGAGAAGAATTATTGTAAATTGAATGTACTACATCATATTTAATGACTTTTTGAGTTTTTCTGTATTTTTCTCGAGTATTATAGAGTTCATAAATTAAATTTTAGTTTTATGATGTCAAAAATCAAATTTTTTTGAGCTTATATGTAATTTTTTTGAGTTATAATGTAACTTTTTGAGATTAAAATTTAAATAAATAAACTCAAAAACTTTAAAATAAAACTCAAAAACTTTAAAATAAATCTCAAAATTTATATGATAGTTGACAAGAGTCGATATATATGTATATAGAGCGTTAGAAAGTGATGATGATGACATGGGGGAGGGTATTCGATGTCGTTGTGTTTCCGTGTCTTGTGCGTTGAGGTAGGTGAGTTGAACTTCGGGGACGAAGTTCTTTTAAGGGGGGGAAGATTGTAATACCCGCCCTTTTAGAGACCCTTTGACCAGCGTTGACTGACCTTGGGAGCGGTATAGTCCTTAGAAGTGCGTGCTAGTTTACCTTGGGCTGCGAGTTATCTGTGGTACTCGATAGAGTAGAGGCTACTCGATCGAGTAGCGTGGTTACTCGATCGAGTAGGGGGTCACTCGATCGAGTATGTGGGACACTCGATCGAGTATCGGGTTTTCAGCGAGGGTTTTTAATCGCGTTTTGTTAAATCCGCAAATCATTTCCGCCTCATTCCTTCTATCCTTTAGTCGCCTCTTTCCCTACCCTTCACCATAAAACCTCCATGGAAGCCTTTTGAAGGTCCTTGTGCCTTAGGAGAGCATAACTTGAGTCGGGTAGCGGTCTTTTGCCGGGTTTCTCCTTATAGGTATGTCGTCATCATCATCCGTATCCTTGTCTTTACAATTAGGGTTTGCTTGATAGTAATAGATGATTGTGTTGTGGTTATAGGCTTTGCTTGATTGCTGGATATGTCATATGTTGGCATGGATTGGTTGCAGTTGCGTAAAGGTAGGTTCACCTACTCAGTTTCTGTAGATAGTCTAGTGTGTCGATCGGTGTGTCGTTGTTGTTGTGTTTGTGTGGCAGCATGTATACGGTTGTTGGTTGTTGTTGTATTTCAGCAGTTTGTGATTGTTTGTCTCTGGTTCTCGAGATGCGTTCTCGGCTGAGTGGAGTCACTTGCGGGAGTGGCTTCACGCCCTGATTTCTCCCTCCGTGGAACCCGCCACGGGAGGGGATGTGCACATTAATGGGACAGGGTTATCGCTCGGTATGATGAGCGGGGATTTGGTGGGTACGGCTGCGGTCCCCCGCTGGCAGGGCTGGTCCAGTGGACAGTCGGTGACGGAGATTGATTGGAGTGGGTGTGATTGTGTGTGTGACTGATTATGTTGTATTGGATTGTTAGATGTTGTTGGCATTGTTGTGTCTTATCTCAGTACTGACCTTGTGTGGTTGTCTTGTTATTTTATGTGTCTGCCGTGATCCCTTATGGTGAGCAGTCTGTCTTAGCAGGTGTTGATGTCGTGGATAGCTGGAGTCCGGGCAGGGATGAGTCTTCACGAGAATTGATAGTTATAGCGAGTAGCCTTTGAGTTGTATCTTTTATATCGTCAGTTGGTTTTAAATCACTTGTAATATAACATAATAGTTCTTTTATCGACATTTGATTATTACTATCCTCGGGCAACCGAGTTGGTAATGCCCTTATATGCTAAGGAAGGCCTAGTTAAGACTCCTCTGGATATGGGGGTGTTACAAAGTGGTATCAGAGCGACGATTTTGGAACCTGTAACAAATGAATATAATGAACGTAGTGAGTCTAATAAAATGAACCTGGTGTATGTATAATGGGAGGCCCAGCTGATGCTAGATTTTGGGTGAGTAGGCGCCCTCATTTCAAAATCTTGGCCCCATGGTACTTAAGCCAGTCACAGGGTATGGGAATGTGGAGTCCGTGTGTATATATGTGATGTGTATGTTAGCTGTGTCGGAATTATTTGAGGTTGAGTCTTTGCTAACGTAGAGATGGTTATAGTAGTTGCGTTTGGATGGTGCATAGTGAAGTTTTGGCATGATTAGTGAGCTTATACGATGGTTATGAGAAACGTGATAAGAGTTTATTTGATAGAAATGCGTGAAAATGTGAAAGTGTATGCCGTAATATGAAGGTGACCATGTTAGTGTTTGCTTCAGGTCGTTAATAACGGTAATTATGTACAAGTTTATAAGCCCTACCGTAATTACAATGATGATAGTTATAGAATTGTTGAGTTATAATATGAGACATAACATATAGTAATGCATATCCCTTGTTTATTAGTTGAAACTTTCCGCTGCGTGACGATCGATTTGTGTAGCATAATTTTTTTTATGTTGAAATTTGAACATAATAAGCTTTAAATTGCTATGTAGAGTATACACTATATTTTTATGACATATGAAAGAATGAATTAACGTTAATTGTACGTTTCATGTTAATATGAACCCGAGTTTAGTAGTAATGTGGTAAGATAAGGTTAAGTATGGTATGATGACGTGATTATGCTTTTGAATGACTCGGTAGCGAGTAAACCGAGTTGGGTAATTGTTGAAGCGTATTGTGACATAAAACTTATTTGTTGAGACGATATGGTGTGCTTGAGTAATAATAGTAATACGTGAACGAGTATGATAACTAGTGGCGAATTTCGAACTTAGTTTGGAATCGGCACGCGATATTGTTTTTGCAGGAACCATCTATTTACTTCGTATTTCTGACCGAGTACTTAACTATACTTGACCGAGTGCGAGTGCCTACTAGACCGAGTAGACCTCACTCGATCTCGTTAGGAAGCTATGGCGTCGGGATGTGGAAATTTTCTGCAGATACTCAACGAAATAGCGCCTACTCGATCGAGTAGAGGGCACTCGATCGAGTACCCTAGACACTCGATCGAGTAGGTTACTGTACAGTGATTCTTACGGGTTTCTTAAAACCCCTATTCTTCCTTATTCCTATCATTCTTCCTTCTTATTTAGAACCCTAAGCCTAAATTCCTCTCAAAAGCTTTCCTCATCTCGTGTGTTAGTGGTGATTCTTGGGGTTGTTTTCCTTGTTTAATTTCGTTCTTTTACTTTCCTACTTAATCAAGGTATGATTTTCTTCCCAATTTACATGATTTATTAATTTGGATGTGTTAGAATAATGATGTAATCTGAAATTTTCGATTCATACGGATAGATTATTGCTTTTAATTGTTGAAATATGATTCACATGTTTCCCTTTTCTGGAATATTGGTGATTAATTGCTGTAAGAGTAGACTAGAAATCGCAATTTGGGGGCCGAAATTTCTAGGGTTACCAAAATCAAAATTTGTTTTTGGTTGTTTTCACATGTTATATAATGAAATTGAACACTATATATGGTACATATCATGTTGAAGGATGAATTTTACTGATTTTCACCTTAAAAGTTGCCTTAAAACTCCGTCTTAAAAGTGCCCCAAATTGAAATTCGTCTGCTATATTTGAAAGTTTGGTGTTGCATATGATTGTTTAAGTAAGAGTAAACTTCAACATGGTAATGGTGGTGTTAATTGATGGTGGATATGTCCAAATAGTTGCAGTTGTAGAGACCGTCTGACAAGTCTAACTGAGTTGTTTTGTTTCTAATATTGAAGGTTGATGATGATATGTTTTAAATTACGTTTCTATGAGCATGTATATATATCTCACATGTTATTAAAGCATATGTATAGAATAGCATTTGAATCATGCTAGGATGTTAGAATGGGTTGAGTAAACCATGTATATCATGCTAAACTTTTCACAACTATCGATTATGAGTAGCTATAAACTGAATTTGCATTTCAAAATTTGGAACTTATTGATGAATGTGTATACCTAACTGGGCATTTAAAGTCCGTTTGTATGAATTACGTGCTTCACATGTCTATACGAGTTTGTTTAAGTTATATGCTGAAACAGATGCCGAGACCGAACGTAGGGACCCGTCAGAGTAAACGGGGAAGGGTGACACAGCCTGAGACTGGGGAAGGGAGTGGACCCGTGGTACCAGCGGTACCGGAATACCCTTCGGTAGTGTTTGTAGATTTCAAACAAAGAGAGCGTTTTGTAGCTTTGCAAAAACGCAAAATGAGGCCAACGAGGTGTGTGGATACCACACTTCTGACTGATTTGGGAATAGAGACGGATGTGCGTCACATATTTGAGACCTTGGGCTTTACGGGGTTGTACCGGCTGAGGAAACATTCCTACCCTTTTCTTACTTTGGAGTTTACGAGCTCCTTTAGTTATGACCCAGTTGCCCAGACCGTTGAGTTTCAGTTGATGAACACCAGTTTCTTGCTTACTATGGATCTTTTCGCTTCTCACCTTGGGTTGGCCAAGCCTCCCAAGGATTCCATCACTGATATTCCTGCTGAGTGCGGTGTCTGCCGCCTAATGTCTTGTCTTACCGGGAAACCAGCTCCCACCTCAAGCAACATGTTGATTAATGATGTTCAGCATGTTACCTTGAGGATCTTCCTTCGTTCTCTTTCGAACCTCCTTTATGATAGACCGGATATCAGTAAACTGAACAATCATGAGGTGTTGCTTCTGATGTCTTATCTGAACCCGGAGCGGGCCAGGAAGGTGGTCTTCAATGCTCCTGCCATCGTCTGCGCTAGCCTTGCTTTGATGGCTACTGCCACTTCCAGGTACCTGAGTTGTGGCGCTATCGCCACTCGGTTAGCTGAAAAGCTAACCTCCTTTGAGGCTTCTTCGGAGTATGTGCCTCTGGCTACACCGGTGCCTACGATGGACCGTGACTACTATCTCGACCTGAAATGGTTGAGAACTTTGGCTGACGGTAGCCTAGCCTGGAGAGTGTGGGGGATGAGTTGGATGGGGATCCCGACTCCTGAGCACCTTCCACCGACTGAGCCGTTAGAGCCGGTGGTGACAGCTGTTGACTCCGATGAGGAGGAGGAGGGTGATGGCGTGCCCCGCCAGTTGCATACCTACCTCATTGATGACACGTTCCTCGAGGTGATGCCCGAGCCGAAGAAGGGGGAGAAGGCGGCGGTAGTGGAGGAGAGGCCCAGGTTGGGGAGAGGACCCCGTCGAGTGAGAGAGAGGGTCGCTGAGACTAGACCACGGCCGGTGGCACCACCACAGCAGCACCCTTTTCCGTGCTACCCCTACCTTGACACCTCGGAGACGCAATCGAGTTACTTGGCAGAGAGAGTGTCATCTACTTTGACACTCAGGAATATGCACGAGATGGCGTACACTCAGGGGATTGGGACAGAGGGACCGCATCCGGTATGGTGGAGTGGAGTTGGGGACTATAGTGGGGTCTTCCACTCTTACGGGGTGGATCAGTCAGCTTGGGGGACGCCTCAGTCCTTTGCTTATGGTGGCCTGACCCCATGGTACGTAGGTCCTGGAGCTGGAGCGGGGGTTGATGCGGGGATTGGGTCATCTGGAGCGGGCATATCAGGAGGTGATGGTGGTGGTGATGAGGTGATGGAGGAGGAGCAGCAGCAGCAGGAGTGATACTCCTATTTCGTTATTCTTGGTTATGGCCGTTGGTGGTGGATGTTAGTAGTTATTAGTAGTCAGAACTTTTATTTTTCGGATTTGTATGCTTGGCCATAAGGCCGGATTTGCTAGTTGACTTTGTTGCAGGATTTTGTGAGTCGGGAGGTCATTCCGACTCAAGTTATGTGACGAGTATGTATGTATACATTGGGTTATGACAGGTTTTCAAAGGCATTTGACCTGTAGGTACTCGACAGAGTACCCCCATACTCGGTCGAGTAGCTGCAGGTATGACAGAATTGATGCATTCTGATCTCAGGGCTACTCGATTGGGTAGCCGAGACACTCGATCGAGTAGCACTGTTACAGGAACTTTTCGAAAATTAAAATTGTTTAATTGTTATATAATTGCAAGTTTGATGTTTAACGTGGTTATTAGTGAGTGGTAACATGTTCGGATCGTTTATTTCATATGTTAGAAGTCGTGCTTGGTTTCAGAGGCGTATTTGCAGCGAATAGTGGAGTTGTGATTCTTCTAATTGTATTCGTTTTACATCCGTTTTGTTTACAAGCTATATTTCACCGAATTATATATATACACATTCAAATGATACGCTTAACATGCTTTCTCGACGGCGGATAGTTATTCGGATGAGTTGTGTATGTTTTCTAAATTGATGAGTATATGATTAGTGAGTAATGTCCATAATAAATAATATGGCTTTAATTTATGTTACGATGCAAGTAGTAGTAACATGTGTGGCATATTGGTGGTGAACTTCGGGGACGAAGTTCCTTTTTAGAGGGGAAGAGTAATGTCGCAAAATAAAAAGGCTGATTTTGAAATTATGTTGTTGTTCGTTTAAAATGTTTCGTTGTTTATTTACAAAGTTTTCTATTACTTTGGTCACATTGCTTGTATGAAGTTTGTAATCGGTTACTTTAGTTCGTTGAGTAATTCATGCCTTGAAGTGAAAGTTGATAGTGCGTTTTAAAAGACGGTCATAAAGAGACAGTTGTGGTGCCATGTGTCGTAATATAATCGCGTTGTTGAGTAACATGGTAGTACAGTCATATGTGGGATGTGTTTCGTGTTGATGGTTGTTATTAGTGAATGGAGTAATCCCGTAATATGATGGGTGATCGTTGTTAGTGTTGGGTCGCAGTGCGAGGTTGGTGTTTTATATGATAGCTGACAAGAGTCGATATATATGTATATAGAGCGTTAGAAAGTGATGATGATGACATGGGGGAGGGTATTCGATGTCGTTGTGTTTCCGTGTCTTGTGCGTTGAGGTAGGTGAGTTGAACTTCGGGGACGAAGTTCTTTTAAGGGGGGAAGATTGTAATACCCGCCCTTTTAGAGACCCTTTGACCAGCGTTGACTGACCTTGGGAGCGGTATAGTCCTTAGAAGTGCGTGCCAGTTTACCTTGGGTTGCGAGTTATCTGTGGTACTCGATAGAGTAGAGGCTACTCGATCGAGTAGCGTGGTTACTCGATCGAGTAGGGGGTCACTCGATCGAGTATGTGGGACACTCGATCGAGTATCGGGTTTTCAGCGAGGGTTTTTAATCGCGTTTTGTTAAATCCGCAAATCATTTCCGCCTCATTCCTTCTATCCTTTAGTCGCCTCTTTCCCTACCCTTCACCATAAAACCTCCATGGAAGCCTTTTGAAGGTCCTTGTGTCTTAGGAGAGCATAGCTTGAGTCGGGTAGCGGTCTTTTGCCGGGTTTCTCCTTATAGGTATGTCGTCGTCATCATCCGTATCCTTGTCTTTACAATTAGGGTTTGCTTGATAGTAATAGATGATTGTGTTGTGGTTATAGGCTTTGCTTGATTGCTGGATATGTCATATGTTGGCATGGATTGGTTGCAGTTGCGTAAAGGTAGGTTCGCCTACTCAGTTTCTGTAGATAGTCTAGTGTGTCGATCGTTGTGTCGTTGTTGTTGTGTTGTGGTTGTGTTTGTGTGGCAGCATGTATACGATTGTTGGTTGTTGTTGTATTTCAGCAGTTTTTGATTGTTTGTCTCTGGTTCTCGAAATACGTTCTCGGCTGAGTGGAGTCACTTGCGGGAGTGGCTTCACGCCCTGGTTTCTCCCTCCGTGGAACCCGCCACGGAAGGGGATATGCACATTAATGGGACAGGGTTATCGCTCGGTATGATAAGCGGGGATTTGGTGGGTACGGCTGCGGTCCCCCACTGGCAGGGCTGGTCCTGTGGACAGTCGGTGACGGAGATTGATTGGAGTGGGTGTGATTGTGTGTGTGACTGATTATGTTGTATTGTATTGTTAGATGTTGTTGGCATTGTTGTGTCTTATCTCAGTACTGACCTTGTGTGGTTGTCTTGTTGTTTTATGTGTCTGCCGTGATCCCTTATGGTGAGCAGTCTGTTTTAGTAGGTGTTGATGTCGTGGATAGCTGGAGTCCGGGCAGGGATGAGTCTTCACGAGAATTGATAGTTATAGCGAGTAGCCTTTGAGTTGTATCTTTTATATCGTCAGTTGGTTTTAAATCACTTGTAATATAACATAATAGTTCTTTTATCGACATTTGATTATTACTATCTTCGGGCAACCGAGTTGGTAATGCCCTTATATGCTAAGGAAGGCCTAGTTAAGGCTTCTCTGGATATGGGGGTGTTACAATTTATGTTGATGATGACAAGTTCTTAAACTTTTCCTTCTCTCTTGACTAATACTTGTGAGCTAGATATTATATGCATAGGTTTACAAGGACTGGAATTGCTCTTGGAGAAGCTTGAAGAAAAATGGATGCTCAAAAGTCATGAACTTGGTCTTTATTTATACCTATATTAAATGTGATAATAATGAAAAAATAATATTTAATAGCCATAAAACGCATCTTCAATTGTTTATATATTTTTTATGGAAGGCAAAATTTGTAAGCAAAAAATTTCTTATTTCTATCGTTAGTAGAATGGTATGTGTCACCGATATTATTAACTAATTTTTTTTATTTTTTTATTGGAAGTTTCATTGGGTTATGAAGCGTTCTTCACATTTTCAATTTCGCGTGTGTGTTTGTTTTGTTCTCTTTTAGGTGCTATCAAGATTATTTATTGTGTTAAGTTCTTCCAAGGTAAATATACTTACATCTCTACGATTTGATTATCATTCCCTCTTTTTTCATTACTTAAGGTGAAACTAAGTTAATAACGATAATATTGCATAAAACAAATTCCACTATTATTGTGTTACTTTTTTTTAATAGGTATGATTTATTGAAGAAAGAAGATTATAAGGAGAAGTGAAATACTAAGATTGCTTAAACAACTATATTTTATATACTAACTAAATATTGGTGACATCAACGTGGAATCGTGGATGATTAATAATTTTTTGAGCATTTATTATATATATTTTGAAATATCACAAAAACTCCGGAGAGACGGTTTCTCAATAGCGTTATTGAGAGACCTCTCACATGATGGGGTGAGGGACCCACTGAATTTCTTTTTTTCCCTATTATGTGTCCCACTAAATTAGTGGGAGACGGTCTCTCATGAGACCTACTGTTGAAATATATGGCTAAAAGGTGGAAAATTTGAGGGGATGACATAGAATTTTTTGTATAATATTGTTTAATAGGTGAAGTATTTGGCAATAATGATCCAATTGTTGTTCAAGTTGTTGCTGCATTAAAATTTTTAGTTCCGCAATTTATTATTGTATTAGCTTCAATTTTATGGGGGTATGAAATGTTAGTTTTGTCATAACATTTCAAATTGTGTGTTTTATGTTATTTTCAGAATTGTTGATGAAATTTTGTATCTAATTTGTGAGGGTGCTCTATCTTTGGGGATCTTTGTTTGATAATATAGTTTTGTTTAATTTGATTATATGAATACTTATATTATTAATTCATTTTAGCTTGCATTGAGTTACTTTAGTTTTGATAGGGGTATATTAGTATATGATCTAATGTATGAAATTTTAATTTCTGATAAACTGTTGTATAAAAGACTAATTGAATCTATACAACCCTTAAAACATGAAAACCATAAATTGAATTGATCGTAGTATGTTATTGTATTAAATCACTAAAGTATTACACTATAAACATAACAACCCGTGAATTTCACGGGTCACAAAACTAGTTTACATGTTAAAACTATCATACTCGAATTATCGTGTTAAAAGAAACATGAACAATTGATAACAAAACAAAACAATAAGACGAACAAAAGACGAAGGAAGAAGAAAGGAAGCAGGAACTGCGGCAGCCTCAGGTACTGCGTCCCTTCGAAGAGGCGCAGCAGTTGCTGCGTCCTTTCTCGACGTTTGTCTCCTGATAATCCGTAAAAAAGAAACAAGGTTTTAGAAATCGGTTTTAAGCGTATTTTCGACGTAAATCTTACAATTGATGATTACAATAATAAAGAACAATAATAAAAGAAGGATTCACACCCTCAGACTTACATGTTTGACGAAACGAGATTGACTAAGTTAACGTTTAGTGATTGCTCGACTCGAATGTACGACGAAAGTGCCCTCTAGGAGGAGTTAAACAGATTGATTAAAGTTGATTGATGTGGAGTTGGTCAAATTGGTCGGTCATGCAAAACGAGGCTGGTACTCAGAAAGATCCGAGCTTACGTGGTCGAAAGTTCAAGCACGTAGACGCCAAAAAGCAAGAGCGTGGTCTAGAATGCAAAGGGAGAAGAGAAGGGCGGACACTCGCGTGAGAAATATGTGAGACCGAAGGTCTCTATTTATACTAATCACACGACGGAAATTAGGGTTTCGGAGAAACTTTGGAAGTGAATCTCGAAAAGATATGAAAAAATACGCAGAAAAGGACTGAGGAAGAGGCGCAGCAAGCACTGCGTCTCTTGGAAGAGGCGCAGCACCTGCTGCGTCCTTTCCTCAGTGGTTTCCTCCTGCGGAAGAAAGATTTCCGTGTTTCTATTATGGAATAGCGGATTAATCTTATTTCCTTAATATTTTATATGATAATTTCGGGATATATTTTACCAAAGATTAAAAGATTGGAAATATGGAATAGAAATATCCGGAACGTTCCAGAACATTCTGACTCGGCATTTTAAACGGTTATTAGAAAATGAAGACGGTTTTTGACCCGGACTCCAAATGTACTCTAGTTACTGTCAAAACGACCGTATCGGCGCGTAGATGACAACTATGAGGTAGACACAAGTGTTTGAGCGATCACTTGACGATAAACTTACGAACTGTCATAAATCGTTCCGCGTACCAAACATGCGGCCCAATCATCACCGGGTGGTTTGCGGGAGGTGCAGAAATGAGGTATCTACACTACTAAGAAGCACACTCCACACTTAACTTGAAACTTGCTTTATTTCATCCTAACTATTTCGCATGACTACTTTATTTGATTAAAAACACCGTATCATTTTTTAAAATAATGTTGAAAAATAAAATATTTATCATTTTGGGTCGGAAACAAAAATATTTGCCAAATTGGAGTCCAACTAGGCTTGGACAATCCCCAATCAAAAGACAAACCTATTTCTCATTTGAAGCCCAACGCTATCATCATTACAAATAACTTTCTTTCACTTCTCCTCCCACCATGAGCAGCGCCACCTGCTCCGTCACACCATTTGCCCGACACTAGGCAAGTCATAAATCAACCACTGTGGCGACCACCGCACGGTTTTTCATATCCTTCGCACGTCGCAATCGAGTTTAAACCACCACAACCACTAGTCCACTCTACACGACCTGACCTCCTCCAGTCCCCTACCTACACCCCCACTTATTGACCCCACCATTACAATCCACCCGCAGTACCCACACGCGCCACACGTGACCGAGCTTCCGAGGACAACGTTTTGTCGTGGCGGGTTTGGAAGGAGGCAAAGAGATGAATTGCAGATAAAGAGAAGGTGAAGAAGGTGACGTGGGAGGAGAGGGTACAAAGGTCGCACCCGTCCGACCAGCGGAGGGTGAGAAGGTGGTGGTCGGAGGAGAAAAAGTGGGGAGAGAGGAGGGGTAAGGGTAGCGGACTAGTGGTGTCAGAGGAGTTGTAGGTTGTGAACGGTGATGGCCGGGGAGGGTGGATGGTGCAGACATTGTGATTTGGTGGGGTGAGCAGTTGTGGGTGACGTGATGTGGTGGGAGGAGTGGTGGTGACGGAATAAGAATTGGGGTGTGAAATGAGGAGTATTCAAATTGGGTTTGGTTTGGGATTGTCCAATCCTAGTTGGACCCTAATTTGACAAATATTTTTATTTCCGACCCAAAATGATAAATATTTTATTTTTCAACATTATTTTAAAAAACGATTTAAAAACACCTAATTGACACGACATAAAATCTCCTATTTACTAAATGAATAGGTGATCCATATCATTTTCCCGCCAAAATTTATGTTAAATATGTATCTTTTTTGTTATTTGTATGTTAAAAACCGAGTTAAAATAATACAGTATATATACCGTGCATTCATTCACTGGGTCTAAACTAGTTAAGCATTTACCAGTTAAAATAAATGAATAAACTCAGAATAAATTACTTTGATGAGAAATTAACTATCCTTAATTAAGGTATGATTCTACAATCTACGTGATTTAACTTACGTACAATTTCTCTGCGTAAAAAGAAGTCGAATTGATCCTATGTACGTATAAACCTCTTATGTATATATATATATATATATATATATATATATATATATATATATATATATATATATATATATATATATATATATATATATATATATATATATATAGTATACTCTTAACTAATTAACCCTTACCATCACTGGTAATTTTTTGCATTATAACAAAAGTGGCGTTGTGCATGTGTACCAACTAATGAGTAATACAACGGCTCTTAGCAAGTTCAAGACCGGAAGAGAAGTGCAAGGAACTCGAATATCACCGACGAATAAACTCCCAAAGGGCAAAAAAGACTTGAACAAAATTATCCGACTCGAAAGGATCCAATCAAATTATCAGACTCATGACAGAGAATTCCTCCTCCTCCTCCTCCAACTAGACATGAGTTCCCATTAGAAACTTCGTCGGTATTAAGTAGAATCCATTCATGAGTTGAAGTTTAGTTATATTCTATTTTTTACCTAGGTTAAATATTCTTTTACAAGAGTTTTAAATTATGCAGTATACCTTGAAGGTTTTTTAAATACTACCTTATGCACGATAAAATATTACATATAGGCCCGTGCATCACATACTGTCTTATAAATTCGATAAACTCTAAATTTTAGGTTAACTTATGCCATTCAATTTAATCACTTGGGATTGAAGTTAGAAATAATTAGTGGCAAAATTTTAGTAGTTAGGTCATGCTCTTTTGGACATTAAGTCATTCAACTCTTATAAGTTTAGTTTGGCAAAGTTAAGCTCTTATTAGTTTAGTTGAGAAAAGCTAAGCTCCAATAAGTTTAGTTCAACTCCTATAAGTTCCGTTCGAAAAGGTAAGCTCAATTCATACCCATTTTTCTATAAGCTAAGTTTCTATAAGTCCAATTCAGCTTCTATTTATAAGTTCATTAGTTCAGAATATGTTCAGTTCAGCTTTAATATCTTCAATTCAGAAAAATTAAACTCCTATAAGTATAGTTCAGTTTATCAAAATTAAGTTCAAAAGAACCAGGTCCTAGAGTATTATTACATCATAATCATAGGATATTACAAATAAGCCCGGGCATCGCCAGGGCATTAAATCTAGTGTATATATAAAGTAGGAAATTTTCGAGCGATATTAGAAAGTCAGACTTTTTACCATTACCTAAAGTGATTTGAAAATAATTAAAAACTAAGAAATATAATCCCTAAATAAGTTATAAGAGAATTCAAATACTCCCTCCTATTCAGCCTAATGTTCCCCTTTCATTATAATACTCCTCACATATATTAGAGAAAGGGGAACATTAGGCTGAATAGGGGGGAGTAGGAGTTTATAAGAGTTTATAATAAAAGAAGAGTTTTGTTGTGTATTTTATTTATAACCCCGCAAGTGTACGGCTGTCCGTTGTAGTATTGCGAGGGTCGAACCCAAGAGACGGTGATTATGGTTCTTAGATTAATTATCGAATTTCTAGTTTAGTTCTAGTCGAAAGCAAGTCGGTTGGTTATTAACAATGAATTATGACTAAAACAAAGTAAACTAAGACAAATAGGTAAATGGCAAGATGTAACTCAATGAATTAGGAAACTAAGGTATTTGGGTTCACTAGTAGGATATGGTTGACTTATGGTTATAACTAAGCTAGCCTAAGAGTAAGGTCAAGGAAGGTATCCACCTCTCGGTGCAAGACGGTCCTCTTAGACTAGGTCAGGTCAAACTCTCGTTCTAACCCTCCCTAACATGCTATTATTACGCACAACTCGATACAAGCCTAAGTTCTCACCTAAGCATGCAAAAGAAGATGAAGGAACTCAAATTCTCATTCAAGCCTTTCAACAAACACTTGGTGTGCACAACAACAAAGCTTTTAATCAAAGACTCCCTTAATGTCAAAACCAACAATCAAACCACAATTAACCTACATAAGATCCCCCATCACCCTAGCAAATGACTACTCAAACATGATTATGAAATTGAAAACAAAAGATGAGAACTTTAACATGAAAGTAGGAAGAACAAGCACAATATAAAGGCAAGTGATTATACTACAATAAACATGTAAACAATTGAAAATAAGAGAGATTAAGATGAGAATTATACCAATACTAATTAAAGGAAAGGACTTGGATTGAATAAGGAGATGAATCTTGTCTTCCAATTACAAACCCAAGACTAAAGGTAAACTAATGAAACTAGAAGAATTTTGATAAACTAGAGCAGGATTAAATTAATAATGAAGAAAGATTATAACTTGGATTAATGATAAATTAATAAGAAAGGAAAATTAGGGTTCTTATTACAAATGGAGAGACTAATTTTCTAATCTAATTTTGAGAGAGAAAATATTCTAATCTATTTGCAAGTCTAATTTTTAATGTAAAAGTAGCGTCTAATTCTAATGTAATTTTCCTTTTATACTAATCTAATAAAATTAATAATATAATAATAATAATAATAATAATAATAATAATAATAATAATAATAAAAATAATACTCCCTCCAATTTCCTATTATTTTATCTCTTTCTTTTTTCACACAAGTTTGATTATCTTCCATCTTTTCTTTTTTTGGCAGGTTTCATACATTTTTTTATTATTTTCTCCCTCCTAAAAATCAACAACTCCCACTAATTTATTCATTCTTTATTATTTTCTCTCTCCCATAAAAATTACAATTTATATATTTACCAATACTTTATTACTCTTTCTTCCCCTTTCTTATTTTTTGTGCCAAAAGAAAGGGGAAGATATAAAGAAATTGGAGGGACTAATAATTCTCAACTAAAAAGACACGACTCTTCCTAATAATACTAATCTTAACCAAAGACACACACCCCGACACATTCTAAAACAAAAAGGACAAAAAGGGAAACCCAAAATCCGATTCACGCCAAAAAGGGTGCTCAGCCGGTCCGCCGGCCGTCGGTGATGGAACCGGCTGGGAGTTCTCTAGAAGAAAAGGGGGAATTTTGATGGTATTCCCAGCCGGTTGAGGGGGCGGCAGACGGTCATCCGTCTAGGAGAACAATTGTGTTGCGTTGATGTTGGGAGCCGGTTGGCCGGCAGACGGGTGACCGTCTGGGAGTGCACTTGTCTTCAATTATTTCGATTCCCAACCCGAAAATGCGCGAGTTGATGGTGATGTGTGGTGAAGGTGGCTGTCGGAGGTTGCTGCTGCTGGTGTCGGGTTCGATTGGTGGTTATGGGTGGTTTGAGACGGGAATCGTGGTTGATGGTGAAGATGGTGATGGTGTGAGGAGATTGATTATGGAGGTGATCAGCTGAGATGCGGGTATGGTGATGACTGGTGGTCGTAGGGAGGATGATGAGCATGAAAATGGTGATGATGATGAATGTCGTGATGGGGATGATGATGGAAGATGAGTTGACCAAATCAACAGCCGACTCGTGCACAAAGTTGTATATTGTGGGTTTGACTTTGGGTTTAATTGCTTGCCTTCTGCATCTTTTGATTAAAATAAAACCCGCCTTAACCCGCTTTGCTCCTCAATTTCCGTCTTCATTTTATTCTAACTCGAATCTTCACTTCATTATACCGCTTCACCTACAAATTATAAACAATAAAATATTAGTAATACTAATATTATATAAAACTGACTAATCATTAAATATAATTAATACGACTAATTATAATAAATTAGTAATTAAATAGCAATACAAAAATTATAATAAAAAATACGATTAATTATTAAACATGATTAAGACGGCTAATTATTATAAATTACTCCGTAACAATTAAATGAGCTAATTAGACAATTAAGCACGCAAAATTGAGTCGGAATAAGGCAATAAGACGGGGCTAAATCGTCTTAAATTAGTATGATATCAAGTTTTACCATGCCTTAACCAACTCTGTAGAGGTATACAAATAGTTCATAATATGCAACAAGTAGATATTAATATGTTGCCCATATTAATTTTTTCATTTTTCTAGCTTATATTTATTGCATACAAGATGAATTATATTAGTTGCCTTTGTAATTCCTAACTTAAGTTCTGTTATACTAATGCGCGCTTTATTGTTTTACATGTATTGTTATGGAGGGTGTACGTGACAATAGCATTATAACAAAGGTTCATAAATAAAAATCATAAAAGGTCATTTTTTTCCCATTGTAATGGTTTGAACTATGAACCAAGTTCTCCGTTGTTTAATGGGTTCATTAGTAAGACTTTTTTCTTACTCTTTGCTTTATCTTTTTTACGTATATTTAACTTTTTTTTCTTAATAAACAATTAAGCTCGGATAGGATAATGCAAATCACCGCCTTTAATTTGAAACATGCCTGAATCTATTGTCCCTTGAATGTTCAAGTCATATTGTACAATATGTATTCCAAGAGTATACATCTTTATAAACTTATGAAGTGTGAAAGTAGGAAGAATAACGGACATTTGATACTTAGGTGATCATTTGAGGCATAACTTTTAACATCTTCCACCTTTTTTTCAATTGACCAAATGACATTTAAACATTCATTCTCAATGACGAATGTCGATAATTAAAATGCTCTAACATTCCTTCGCGTGGGGTGGGGGGTTTCTATGTTTTTTTTTTTTGACAGCAACAAATTGTATAGCTTACAACAGAGCTTCAGGGTTTCTATGTTTAGACATATAACATTTGCTTTTTTATCGCAAATAGGGGACAAATATCCTATTGTTTTCGGATATCCGGAGTCCACTAGATAATATTTCCTTTAGGGGGATGCGGGAAAGCATATTTTGAATTAGTTAAAGCATCCTGTCATACCGTAACGTCATGGGCACTTCCCTCCCATCCTACATGAATAAATGTGAAGATTAAATCAAATGAACAAGAGGCTAACACGTTCCAACTTTTTTTTAAGCACAAATTCTTGTTTCAGACCGACACTTTTGGTCTTATTTGTCAAACGGATAAAATGTTGCCATTTTTTAAGAAAATGTAACCAATTAATTCACAAAATGTTATGACTAGAGGTGTCATTTTTTACCCTGAAAATAATGTGAACAATAATGGTAACATGTTATCAGAAAATAACAACATTTTATTGTAAAATGATGACATGTTACCCGTCTTATTTCAGACCAAAAGCAATGGTCTTAAGAAAAACGGACTGTTTTTTAAGAATAACGTGTATTGGGTAATTTTAATATTGAAATTTTTTTGCATTGATTTAAATGAAAAGCGTACTATTTTTTTTTTCAATTCGTCAATATTAGAAAATGGGTATGAATTTATAGTTAATATAGCTTGTATGAACTTGTACAAATTGAGCATATAAGAGCTGAACTGAACTTATAAGAACTGAACTGAACTTATTGGAGCTGAAATGAACTGAACTGAACTGAACTGAATTGAACTTATAAGATTGAACTGAACTGCACTGCACTGAACTAATTAATAGGAATTGAACTAAACTTTAAAGGGAGTGACTTTAAATCTAAAAGAACAAGGCCTTAACCTTTCTCATAATTCTCTCTATTCTATCATTGCATGGCTGGTATTAGGACTTTAGGAGTCTAGCCATCGAGAAATTAAGTATTTGTGTCGATATAGACGTCATTATTAGCTATTGTAAATAGTTTAGATTGTATTCATTAAAATTCATTCTAGGTTATAACAAAATCTTAGAAAATCGATCAAATTTGATCACTAATTTCAAGGTTTGAGCGGTCATTTTAAATCTCGTTTTGAATAAAGATCGGAGTCTTTATTCCAAACACTCAAGTCACTCATAGACTCGAATCTCGGCGGATTTTAGTCAAATGTCCCAACGAGATCACTCTCGTCCCTTCATCCAACAAGGTCCGAGTAAAACGGTCTTAGTTTATTCGCTTTCATACTCAGATCAAATAGAGTACTCATTTAATTAAGAATAAAAGCAGTTGTAGAAATACTAAAATTAACTAAAAATAATGAGCTCAAACGAGTTCTTGATCCGAGCTTTACAAAGCTCGAAATTGGCTCGGATTTGGTCAAGCTATTATTCTAATAAGCCAATTTCGAGCCGAGCTTTGACCGAACTAATTCCGCGGGCTCTACAAACCGGCTTAGATCATTTGCAACGCTGGGCATAAATGTATAAATTAATGTAGCATCTACCATCAAAACGTCCTGCCTACGCCTACCTTGTTGAACTTCAGAATATTTATAACCCAAATGACAGTCATGTGAGTCATCTTCACCAGAAAACAGTCGCGGGTGAAAAAAACAAAAACAAAAATTTGCTGTATTTATTAGAGAAAATGGGACAATCCAATTCTGCACAGTACAAGACCAGTGTTCTTAAAAAAATGTAACTAAACCTTCGTTGAGATCTTCGTTAACTAATCCGTCTACTATGAGCCAAGTAAAGTTTTGTTAACTACATCTACAGGCAACGCATAAGCAGGATCGATGGCTTTCACTCCGGGATATTCAAGAAGCGATAAGCCTGCATAGATGTGCCACCATAAGACAACAGGTCACATACAGGAAGCATCCAGATAGCAAAGTTAAGATCAATAGAGCAAGACACGTCTTCCAATTTACGTTATTATCTTTCGAGGGGAGAAAAGGCACAAGATTAGTGAACCAACCAAAATAATGTCATACCACTTTGACTCACGTGCGCACGCGCACACAAATGTCTAGTGAGTTGATTCTACTCCCTTCAATCCATTCCAAACTACCCATTTGACTTTTCATGGTATACGAGACGACACTTTGACCCCGTTTTTCTCCATTTACATATTATTTTTTGTGTTTGAAATATTGATTATGTTAATTTTATAAACTCGACTAAATATAATATAACTATTGTCAATATTTTACAAGTTTGATTTTAAAAAGTGGATGGGTACTTTGGAATGGATTGGAGGGAGTACCAATTTTCGTTAAAATTGTCTCATAAGTCATAAATGTCTCGTGAAATGCACCAAGCATTAGTTTCAGGAAATGGAGAGGAGTAAAACTCAACACAAACACACACGCGCGCACGTGCACAAAAAGGTAACTAAGGGGATAGGGGTTAGGCATGAATGTAAATGCAGCATTGTTCGAGCATGTTACCTGCAACTCCAAAGTAGGTGTGGAATACATCAACAGCATCATCTGGCCGATCTGAAATCCCGCCTTTATCCAAGTCCTGGCAGTCTAAGATGAATTGAGCAAGCTTCTCTTTGTCAATCCAGTGAACTCGGTCTATTATAATCAAGCTAGAAAGTACCCACCAAGAGTAACAAACCTGTAAAATATTGGGCATGAAATGAATATGTACTAGTAGGTATTGCGTGAGACCGCTATATAGTCTAACGGAGTAAAAAATGACCATTTTATAGTAAAAAGTAACCACTTTACGTGTAAAAGTGACCACTCTTTGGTAATAAAATGGTTACCTTTTTCTCTTAAAATGTCATTTTTTACCATATATTGGTCACTTTTTCCTCCGTCGTACCATACAAGTTACAACGGTTGTATAGTATAATTTGTGTATACAGTTTAGTAGAGATTATGTTACTCCGATACTTAGCTGACGTATCGCATAATCCGATACGTATCGTGTCCAATACGACATGACACTTCATTTTAGGAAAAAAAAAAATTGAAACTTCGCACAAAAAAAAAAGCCATATACGATACTCCGACTTCCGTATACTGTCCAATGCTTGCAAACGAGTCAGAATAACATAGTTTTTTTTCTTTCTTCAAGAAGAGGATTTTATAGGAATAGGTATCTTACATCTGGAAGCTTTTCTGGTCTACCATTTAAACCTCCCGACTTAACTTGACGCTCGCATAACCACCACCCTAGAAGATCCTTGTCGATGTGATGTAAGGAACCGGTTATAGCAAGAGCACCCACACAACAAAATACTGTAATAGTAGAACATCAAGTTTGATTGAGATATAGAATGTAAAGACATAATTTAAAACAGCATGAACAACGTAACCCCGACTTCACTATTACAGAAGCAACTTACAACCAACA
Source organism: Silene latifolia (assembly GCF_048544455.1). Classification (NCBI taxonomy): domain Eukaryota; kingdom Viridiplantae; phylum Streptophyta; class Magnoliopsida; order Caryophyllales; family Caryophyllaceae; genus Silene; species Silene latifolia. The sequence goes on along the minus strand of NC_133527.1, from coordinate 21,638,408 downwards.
ACTGCACCCCCTCATTTTTTAGAAATAATTAAAATTCACTGGATATAGAAGAACACTAATCAGGTGGTCTAGTGGTTGGATTCATACGGGTGTTATTGTTTAGTTAAAGGTTCAATCCTTGTAGTGAACAATTTATGTTCAACACTTCGACTTTTATTTTACATTCATTTTGTACATATTTTATGCCTAATAATAAGAAAATGTCGACTTTTAACTCGATTTTCATAGTCAAAT